>NW_002990120.1:825293-1122690 GCF_000003125.1 Talaromyces stipitatus ATCC 10500 | reverse complement strand
AGGGCGTCCTTTTTGGTGAAATGGTATTACGTTGAAGTTCCGACATATTCTGCTAGTCACGTGATTTTGGTTCCAACACTGAGAGTCAAGTTGCGTGATTAGGGTTACGGTGGTCACGACACCTCTTCTGTTTCGATGATTCAACAATTATGCGTTGATAGACAACATGCTTAATTCCATTTCAAAGTCATTGCCATGTGCCTTCAATGCCCTTTCAGTGTCAAATACAACACCATCTTCATGGCTTTAATCCATCTCAAGGCCAACAACTTCAACCCGTAGGGCTGGGTAGTTCACAACACTGACCACCCGAGAATCTTTCTTTGATTGTCGTAAGTGTATGTTCGTTCTGGGCAATAGCCTCGACGTCACATGGGTATATGGAGCTATATATGTCATTCGAAGATTCGGGATTGACGATAGATAATAATAGGTCCAATGTGACTGTCAAAGTCTTTCATGCCTGAGGAGTCAACCGGCCAGATAAAACATCAAAGAGCCAGATCGCTGCCTCCCGAATCTGGCCATTTGTTGTTCCTGCCGGCAACAAACCCCCTCGCCTTCTGCCTCTTTTACTTCATCCTCTCTCTTCTCACCCATCCCTCTCCTCCATCTCAGTTGAAGTAACGAGAGAATCTCTGAAATTCACTCTGAGCTGTCGTTGACACGTCTCTGCCAATACCTCAAGCTGAAGGCCATATCTCAATCCATTCAGTCCAATTCCTCGATTTTTCGAAGCAAGACAAAGCAGTCGCCATGAGAGTCACACCCTCCGTCTCCGTCTTCATCTTCCTGGTATTCTTTCTAGCATACAGGTTTCTCAAGAACCAGTATAAATCGCGTGTAAGTCCTTGAACTTCCTTTCTAGCTGTCAGATTGTTCACAATTTCTAATTCATTTACTTCCTAAAGGCGCATCGAAAACTGGAGATTGCAAAAGGTTGTCAACCACTCCTCAGGACATGGAAATCGAGATGCCCCTGGGGAATTGACATTCTCCACAAGGCATACCAACATGAGAGCAAGAAGCAGATACTGCAATTCTTTCTGGACGTGATCGCCAAAAGTGGAAACACGTTCCAGCAATATCTCTTCTTTTCTCGAAGTATCAACACTGTAGAACCCGAGAATATTGAAGCTATCTTGTCCACTCAGTTTGAAGGTTTGTACTGATGTCTTCGCCTGATTCTTCTTCGTTGTGCTAATGTTCGGTGAAGATTTTGGACTGGGACTTCGTCCTATCCATTTCGATCCTCTCATGGGCAATGGTATCTCTACCCAAGATGGGACTCAGTGGCGCCACTCACGCCAACTTTTACAATCGCAATTCATGTCAAACCGCCTCAACAACTTGGACCAGATCAAGAGTGCTGTAGACGACCTCGCTATCGGTATTCCAGAGAATGAGTCCGTGGACATGCAACCACTGTTTTTCCGGCTTACACTTGACACCACACTCTTCTTGTTGTTCAGACAACTTCTTCCGTCACTAAAGTCTCAAGGAATCACTGATTGTGAATCCGAATTCGCAGACGCTTTCAAGACCAGTCAAGAGTATCTTGCGCAGCGAGGACGATTGGGCGATTTTTACTGGCTTCTGGGAGGCCAGAAGTTTCGTAGAGCTTGTGGGATTGTTCATGATTTCGTTGACAGTGCAGTTCAAATGGCTTTGAAGCATTCGGCGCAATTTCCACCAGATGCGAAGATTGGGTCCCAAGAAGGTCACGCGTTAATCGATGCATTGATTCAGGAAAACAAGGATCCAAAATACCTCAGGAGTCAGTGTTTGAACATTCTCTTGGCTGGAAGGGACGCAACTGCATGTTGTCTGATATGGACTCTGTATGTATAAATTCTTCTATCATTTTTTGGAGAGACTAACAGTTTAAAGGCGTCTCCTCGTACAACACCCCCACGTCCTTTCCAAACTCCGCCGTGAAGTCAAAGGCGCCGTGGGTGTCGGCCTCAATGCATCAGAACCGACAATCAGCCAACTCAAGGAACTCTCTTACTTGACAAATGTCATCAAAGAAGGTGCATCATCTCTGAAAATCCTTTTTATAGTACTAGCGACTGATGACATAAACAGTCCTCCGCTTATACCCCTCCGTCCCTGTCAACTCGCGCACCGCTATCCGAACAACAACTCTCCCTACCGGCGGAGGTCCCCACGGCACCGATCCAATCCTCGTTCACAAAGGCGAAGCAGTCGGGTACTGCGTGTACGCCATGCATCGTCGGAAGGACATCTACGGCCCGGATGCGGAAGCCTTTCGACCGGAGCGTTGGGAAGACCAACCCCTAGCCACCAAGGCAAGGGGTTGGGCGTATTTGCCATTCAACGGAGGACCACGGGCATGTCCTGGACAAGAGTTTGCCCTGCTAGAAACGGGTTATACTATCGTTAGGATTCTGCAAATGTTCGAGACTATCGAGATGGTAGAGGGACGGGGGATGGATTGTTCTGTTGGTAAGGAGAAGCAGGTTCTTACGCTGGTTCTATCGAGCGGTGACGGTTGTTGGGTCCGAATGAGGAAATACCAACATTAACACACTGATGCCTGATTAAACGAAGACTGGCTTATTTCAATGAGAATTGAGAAATCCACAATCTAGGCCTTCTAAAACACCATAAAAATTAGACTCCGCGCTCAAAAAAAAAATAATGTAGACATAGACCCTTCTCCATGAAGAAGAAAAAAGAAGCATCAAACATGCCCATGCACCTTAACCCGATACAAACACGTAGAATTCCCGCCCCAATTCGACTTCACCCTCAACACGACCTTATCTACCCTCACCATGGGATAATCAATAAGCGCATCAAGCGCAAAATGCTGAACTGCACCGCCCGCACGATCGTATTCCCATTGCCCGAGTCGGAAATACGAAGGTCCTAACAGGCGATCGTTGGCGTAGGCGGTTTCGGGATCGGAGGGGTATGCTTGTTGGAGCGTTTTTATGATTGCGTCTAAGATTGAGGATAGTGATGAAGAAGAAGAAGATGTTGATGATGAGGTGGTAGAAGAACGGAAAAGACCGAACCAGCCGGATCTTTTGTTAGATGATTCACTCGTAATCGCGGTTTCGGTTGCTTTAGCTGCTTGCTGCTGCTGCTGCTGTTGTTGACCACCTCGAAAAGGCCTAAATCGAGCCCAGAGTTCCATCTCGCGTGGCGCAACGCCTGGGTCTGGGGATGCACCGGCCGGAATATGTTCGACAACAACCTCGTCTATTATAGCGCGTTGTCCCAGGTCAAGAGCGAGTTGTGCCTGTCCCGTTTTGCTGGGTGCCGCGCACCAGCAGTCGCCTATATCGTTCCAGGCTTCTAATGCAGTTCCGGGCGGGTTTGGTTGTGGTATTCGTTTCCGCGACAGGCTTTCATAGAGGCGACGAGGAAGTGTCCTTCTAGTCCCGATGCTGGGACTAGTGAGTTTTGGGTCTACGCGTGTTCCTAGTCCTGGTGAGAGGAAGTTGATCCGTGGTTCGAACTCGGGGTTTGGTCGGACAATTGTGACTTGGTCGGCGATTTTCTTTTGCTCGTAGCTTAGATGATGCACATATGTGGATACAGAGGTCATCTGGGTATTAAGTCTGACCAGTTCGTCTGATAGTTGGGAGACTATGTTGCCTTCTGTCGTGTTGAGGGTGGGATAGTTTCTGGCTTGATGGGGGAATAGATCGTTTGACAGGAGATAGCCGCCGAGGAAGTAGGTTGTTATAATGAAGATCGTTATGAACAGCGTCATCAGGAGCAGAAAAAGAGACCAGTGCGTTTCTTTCGTTATGTCTTGTTGGTTAAATAGTGGCGGTCGGCGAGGTCTGTCGACTAGAGCAGATTGATCGGAGGTTGGTGGTCTCGAATTACCGCTCACACTGTCGTCCGCAGAGTCGCGGTTATTATTTGATGAAATGACCGTCCGTGCTGCAGCAGTTCTTATATCAGATGTGTCTGATTTTTTATCTTCTTCGTCTTCTTTGTCGTCGTCTTTCCCGTCATCGTCGTAATTAGAAGTTGTGTTGGTATTATCTGCCGAATGCGTCGTATCATTCGTCCATGTAAGCCCCGATAACCGTCGAGGAGGTTTCCTGATATTGCGTGCTTCTCTAGGCACAAGGCTATATGACTCTGGTTCCGGTTCTGGCTTCGTGCGTTGTAAATTGTCCCGATGCAACTCCCGTTCTAACTGCCAGGAGACCACGGACGCATTATCATCTTCGACTTCGGGGGAGCTTAGTACGATAGAAGCCTCTTTCCTCCCGAATCCGATAGACGGAAGACGCGGGTAACGAAAAAATGAGAAACCACGATCAGTCTGTGGTTCCAGAGTTTCATTTCCGGCTGTGATGGCGGGGTTGAGTGAGGGAGGTGCAGGGGTAGATGTACTAGAAATAGTTCGTTGAACTGGTGGTGAGGGCGTGACGCTAGAATGGGCACTGCTCCTTGCTCTAGTGTCAGGTCTTTCTTTGCTCGGACTCTCAGATGCTGCTCGCAACGTCTCATGAAGCTGTCTGGCATCAGGCGTGGTAGCTCGTAATGCGAAAGGTGTCGGAGATGGACTTCCATGCTCTAGACGCTTTGAGCGGCGCACTGGAGAACCTGGTTCCAGGGAGTATCTTCGTCCTGTTGATTGTTAGATCATGGACATGCGGCTGGTTGGGAGGACTTACCAGAAGGGCTGTAAGCTGGATCTCTCTGATGACTTGTTCGAGGCATGGTGTCTAATTAGGCGTGTAGCGAGTTGAGTCTAGATTCTTTGTGAGTAGCAGAGGATAACTGCTCACTGGAAAGCGTGATACTTTAGACTGGTTGATAGCTGTCTTCAACTAAAGTTGCGGTTCGGGCACCATTCGTTTGACAGTCGACACAGCAAACCGGGTCTTGATCAAACCAGTACAACAATGATACTCAATCGAGTCCCATGTCGTAAGGCACATGACATAATATTTCGAAGTTGCGCGCCTCTCGAGTCGAAAACCCAAGCCTCTTCTCCCAGTCCAAGTAGGAGTTGAATGGTCGCAAACTCTCTTTGAAACGAAGATGTAAAGATGAAACAAAGAGGACTTGAGATAATTGCCCAGTATGCCGTTCTGCCTATCAGGTCTCAATTGCGCAAATTCCCCCAAACAATGAATGGCAATACTGACAGTCCGAAGTAGACGATACTGTGATGAACAGTGCCAAGGAATTGATTGGCTGCGACTGTATTGAATGATTCTCCAGTCCCTCGAAAGCTTCGTGTTGGCTGTGATGAACAGTCAATTCAATTAATCCTCAGTAAGAATCAGTAAGCGTTCGTATAACATTGTAATTCTGATCAAAGTGATAATATGCTTGTTGATGAAGCTGTAGATCAACGCGTGAGTCGGCGACGGACTTTGTTTTCTGCCGCGTCAAGTTGCTTGGTCCGTGCGCATATCTACCCTTAGCTTACCCTAGGGTTACTGTCTATTGGATGGAATTAGAATATGAGATTCGTCTTCATTTACTCTTGTTATATGCTACATAGTCCCAGCTTTCACAGAAATGCACAGATCGCGTCCAAGCACAAGCAGCGACAAAACTTGATATACAATACAATAGTCTATTTCCAATGGAATACTTCAAGGAGAGGAGAAGATCAGCAAGTCCAAACTCCGACTATACCATCTTTACGGCCCTCAACAAGATAGCCGTCCTTGACTCGTACGCGCTCGATGATCGAGGCGTTTTCACCGCCCTCACCTGCCCCTGCACCACAGTCCCAATGATGACCGTCGGTCTTGTCGTAGACTTTGACGACATTTTCACCGGCTGCACTGGCGATGCGGCGAGTGTCAAACATCATGCTTGTAATCGGGTGGTCGTATGCAAATGCGTCATGGATTGATCCTGTGCGCAGATCCCATATCTAAACACAGTTAGTGATCGTTCCGTAAGAAAGTGAAAAAAAAAAAGAAAAGACATACCCGAATGCTTCGATCTAAACTGCCCGTCACCAGATGGACGTCATCAAATTGTAGACATGTAACAGGACCGGTATGCCCAACGAGACTGCGATGTACTTGTCCACTACGCAGATCCCATAATCGGATGATTCCATCAGCCGTTCCACAGGCCAAAGCTGCGTCGAAAAACTGTACAGCCCCGACAAAGTCTGCAGACGCATCCGGTAAACGTCCTGTTGGCCGCCATTGAGAGTTAGAGTTGGTTGATATGGAGGTCGATGCTTGAGCCGCTGCCCATAAGACGTCTAACGTCTGTACACAACGTCCCTTGACGAGATCCCATTGTCGCAATGTCTTGTCTGCTGATCCAGATATGAGCGTTTCTCCACGGAAATGGAGTGCTGTAACTTCATCGACGTGAGCTTCTAGAGAAAAGATTTCGCAGTCAGCCATGTTGGATGCAGTATACGATGGTGCTGCTGCTGCCGAGTCATCGCCTTCTTCCGCATCTTCGTCTTTTGAAGACTTGTTGATACGATCATTTTGAGGGACTGGTTGGGCTTGGCTCAAGTCCCATATACGAATGGACGCATCCATGGATCCTGTCGCGACAAAGTTGTCTTCTACCTGCAAGCACCTGACGGAGGCGTGGTGGCCCTCTAAGAAACCAACACATCTCCCCGCGTTCAGATCCCAGACTCGGACGGTATCATCCAAAGCTGCACTGACTAGGGTTCCGAAAGGATAGTCAAAATCGAGAGCAGTAATTATATCGTTGTGTGCTGGGATCTCCTTTATCGCAGTACCGGGCGCAAAATGCTCATGAAGAATAGGCATGGATTTCTTCCCTGTACTATGATTAGTTCTGCCAGCCGCCTTGAGATGCAGAAAACAACATACTTATAGATCTCACTTTTCGACCCCGCGGTGACGTTGTCGGTAGCTTCTGATATATAGACTCGGACATAAACGACGCATCTAGAGCGGCGTCTTCTGAAGAGTCGTTTGTTTTTGTGGGCGTGGCTTTAGCCGTAGTTTCTTCCTCTTCCTCCTCGTCTTCCATATCCTCTATTTTATTATCCAACTCGACAACTATCCGCAGTCAGTACCTTGATACCGCAGAGTAAGGAAGATCATACTTTGATTTTCCAGCTCCGTCTCGTCCACCTCTAACCCGGCCAGACGATCCAGCACTATTTGTCGCATGTTGTGCAAATTGGTAATCTTGTTATCTATCTCGTGTATCTCCGCGCTGCACATATTCTTCCGTATACCCATCATTTCTAAACGGTGGTTCAATCGCTCCCGTTCAGCTTTGAGACCACCTTTCGAATGCGGGAGAGCCTTGGTAGGTTCTGCATCGGTGATTACTTTTTGATGTTTCGAACTTCGCCTGCGATGTGATCTGTGGTGCTCATGTTCTGATTCGGGAAGTGTGGCTTGAAAACCCTGGAAAAGAGAATAACTGCTATTGTCTTCGGGTAAGTTGGCCAAAAGCTCGTCGGGAAGAGATGAAAGCGCTCTTGATTGGATCTCGGCGGTAGACAGTTTGGAGCGTACAAGGTCAGTTGGTGAGGTTCTGGTGAGTGAGAACATTCGTCGTTGAAGCGCCGGTCGTCGTAGTTCACGATGGATATCGGTTAAAGCACTTTGATAGTGAGGATCGGACGTGGGACCCATAAGATGGGTTGCTGTAGATGTGACTTTTCGTCCGAATGCCTCTAAATGACGCGTCTATGAAGATGTTCTGCATTAGAGTCGTGATCAATGTTCTTTCCAGGTCAAGTGCGCAAGTACCGTTAAGCCGGTTCCCAGAAGTGAATCGTCTGTAGAACCCGTGTCCCATGAGCCCTCGGGCCAGCCATCATGGCTATGATCCTCCATCTGGAGGATAGAGCTGTAGAGGGTACTCAGAAGTTGAAAAAATAGTGAGTGGTGAAGTTGGATTTGGGAAGTTGTTTCGGATTTGAAAAAAGAACAACAATTGCTGGTGGAGCTGTTTTGGCGATAGCGGTTTGGCTCGGCTCAGCATGAGATACCCGGGATCTTTCTGGACCAGGGTGTGGTAATTTACGTCATCTTACAGATGGAATTGGCCGCGATTGCGGGTAATTTTAGTTCGGTTACTGGTAATTTACACCTTAATTGCTTGTCCTAACTGAATCCAGATGACACGTCCTTTAATGAGCACGCGAGACAGTAAACGCCTCTCTATAACTATGTTGCTATTCCATCGTTTAGCAGTATTACCTCACCCAATTGTCGGTTGCGGCGGTCGTGAGAAGACCAAGTTGCGCGTTACTACGTATATACGGACGACCACTCTTTTTGCCTGCATCAAGTCGGATGCTACGAGAAACACAACTCTCATATACGTACGACTATGAGAGCGCATACTCAGTATATGGCATCTGTGTGATTATTCTCCAGCAAAACGACTTACTTGGCTGATGTTTCTTATTCCCTAATCAATCGCGCGGCCACTGACATTTGTTAGCATAGGCTAACCATTGCCTTTTCCTTCGAGGGAATTCCTCTGAAGACTGCGTGCAAATACTTACCAGTTAACTCCTAGACAAATTTGCTATCTTCGCAAACGAGCGTTATGCCAGCATATATACGAACATGCTAACTAACTAGAAAGTGAAGAGGATGACTCAAAGCATAATGAGTCAAAGCATATTCGCGGACGGAGAGCGGTCTCGGAGCAGGCCCGCCTAGCTAACTTATGCACTGCGCAGTCCGATGTGGAAATAATCCGATTCTGACAGCTTCAAAACCAAGTTCAGCACCACGTTTCTAGCCATTTTAATCAATTGATTGTCCTCAACTAAAACTTGTTCTATTGCCTCGTGAATTCTGTCGTGACTACCCATACAGTCGCTTAGTTCGTAGCTATGGACGCAGCTATCGACCTGACAGACCGCTCCAAAGCTCTGGACCTGAACAACATTCGTGCACAGCTTATGTGAGTTCCTCCACCAATTTTATACTGATCAGTCGCTGAACTAACAAACTCTGCAGTCGCCTCGAAGACACAATCACATTCCACTTGATAGAGCGGGCCCAATTCCCCGCCAACAAAACAATCTATGTCGCTGGCGGCGTCCCCATCCCCGGCAGCAACCTAAGTCTTATGGACTATCTCCTTCGCGAGCAAGAAAAACTCCAATCGCGAGTGCGCCGCTACGAATCACCAGACGAACACCCCTTCTTCCCAGATGCGCTCGAAACCCCAATCTTAGAACCACTCCAATACCCGGAGATCCTACACTCGAACGACGTGAACGAAAACCCGGCCATCAAAAAACGCTACATTGAGGAAATTATCCCTTCTGTCTGCCGTCAAAATCGTGTTGATCGGGGCGTGTCACAGGAAAATTATGGATCATCAGCGACATGCGACGTTAACCTCTTACAGGCACTATCACGGCGTATCCATTTTGGCAAGTTTGTGGCCGAGTCGAAATTCCAACAAGATCCCGAGAAATTTGTGCGATTGATCAAGGCTGGTGATCGGATGGGTATTGACGAGGCGATTACAAACTCCAAAGTGGAAGAGCTTGTGCTTAAGCGGATTGAGACGAAAGCGCAGACTTATGGGAGTGATCCTGTTTTGGCGGAGTATAGTAACAAGGTTGATGCCGAGGCTGTTGTCAAGATGTACCAGGTTGGTTCTATGCTTTATGTCTTGTTGATATATGAACCTAACAGTGATGCAGAATATTATCATTCCTATAACCAAGGTCGTTGAAGTGGAATATCTTATGCAGCGCCTGATAGGAACGCAATGGCAATAGTTCTTCACCAAATGAACTAACTATCTTTCGGCTTATGATTTATGGCAAAGCTCAAGCGTTTATTTGTGTAAGAATAAAGACTTTAAACAGGCGGCTTCAAATACTCCGTAATCGCCTTAACCGCATTCCCAAACTTCCCTTCCTCAATCAACATCAAACTCCCCGCAGGCTTAATCCCAAAATCTTGAAATGCCCTCTTCGAATCCGACGCACCCTCTGCCTGTTTATGCGTATATTCAAACGTGCCATGGCACAAGGTATGTCTCTCAAACACTTCATCCTCCGGATGAAAATAGAACTTGTTTTCATTGTTATTTCCCGCAGTTGTAGTTTTCTTCTTCTTTTTCTGAGGTCGCGATTCCTCTACATCCAGTTTTGACTCTACTTCTTCGTAGGTTTTGGATAAGATGAGGTAGTGTGTGAAATTGTATGGTTCCTTTTCCTCGAGTGCCCACGAGATTTCTTCCAGGAGCATGGAGTACATTGGCGGTACGACTTCGGCGGGGATATTGATTAGACGTTCCGTCAGGATGAGGCCGATAGCTGGTGGATTCTCGGGGTTGGCAAGTAGACGCGCCAAAGATGCGAGAGAAGGGTTCGAGGATGATTTTTGCGCAATGTATTTTGTAAGGTCTTTTATAACTGGTTTGTCCTGTGCCAAATACTTATTTAGCGTCTCGTCTTCCATGATGGTAGGCTGCCGGTTGAAATAAATACCTTGTGCTCATTAATATTCAACACGGACAAAAACGCGTATGGATCCGTCTCATTCCCGTCCACTTTCACTGTCGAACCAAGCAAAGGTTGTGAAAGAATCAAATCCGCCAACGCAGAGATATCGAATAATTGGGCATCGTTGTCAAAGAGTTGTCGCAACAATGTCTTGAGACCGTGGAAATCAACTGCTGGTTGTGGATCGAACCATTCAAACTCGACATTCACGAGTTCGACATCCTTTAAGCAGAAGACAAGTCAATTGACGGCCTTTATGATTACTTCCCAACATAGGAGGAATACGTACCGAGTCGCTTCCGCTGTCGTCATCCCGACGATCAGTCATAGAGACATCATTGTCATTGTCCTTGAGACTTTTGCGCTTCGCCATTTTCAGCTGCTTATAATTGTGTTTTGTGCGTCGACGTTGCGATTTACAAGCTGATTTGATCGTGTCCAAAATTTGACATTTAATACAGGCTAAAAACTTCTAATCTTATCGATTGGCGGTGAGGAGGGGCAGTTATCTTATCGGGTGCCAAGCCTTTATCGCTATGATGTCAGTTCACCCTAACCTTATATACATACTTTCAACAGCTTCTAGTCATAGTCACGGCCGTCTTGAGCGTCGAGAATGCTGGGATCTGGACTACTACGTATCAGATGTATTGCCCATGTTTAAGCGGTAATCATCTCTAAATCCTTCAATCGATGCGGAACATGTAGTTAGCTAGGGTAATAATCAAGCAAGATCACATGATGCGGCAAGCCCTCATTCAAGCATTCTAAGTGTTAGAGCAACAGGATCCTAGAGAAAGTAGCTAGCCCCGATATAGTTATTGCTCACACGATCTTTACATATCTCAATCAATCCTTCTATACTTTAAGACTCGAGTATAGTGAATTCGTCTCTCCACAGCCTAGAGTACCGAACGCGCTGTTCCTGGATGACGGGAGGCTTCCTTTCACGATCAACTAGAGTAAGAATGTACCCTTGAATAACGATAGCCCTTGAATGATAACTATTAACCATGATAAGTTATCTTATCAATCTGTCAGGAGAACAATAAGATGTCATCATCGTCCGCGGTCGAAGAAGATCCCAGCCCCACTCTCTGAGGTCACTTGGTCGTCATTGCATTTTCTCCAAGCAGTATATAAGATCTATATCTTCAACCTTCTACCTAGGTACTCACCATTCATACAAACTCCATAAATCATCACACACAAAACGCATACGCATACATATTAAAGAACAAACACAATGGCATCCGTCGGCACCTCCGGTTCTGCAAACCACTCATACAAGGCAACAGCCACCTCAGGCTCCGGCGCCTCCAACGTCGGCTCTCGACAAATCTACGAAGCCGGCGACCAACGCAATCCTTCTCAATCCGAGATTCGGGAGCGAGAGAGATACAAGGAGGGTCAGTCAGGTAGTCATTTGGCGAATGATTCTAGTATGCTCACCCTTTCCCTTAAAACGTCAAGAAGAGAAGAGCTCTTGCTTACATGCTGTGATATAGAGGACGAAAGATCAATCGCCAACCGTCTGGGACGGGAAGAGCAGCGATCACGAAAGGATGAGAGACCGTACGATCCCGAGGCGGAGTTGAGTAAGAAGGATCCTACTGCGCCGGTATGTCGTCTTCTGAAACTATCTGATATGAGAATACAGCTAACATGTAATCCACCAGGCCACACTGCACGGCAACAACCCCTCGAAAGGCGCCCAGATTGATGCTGAACTAAAGGCCGATGATGAACAGAGACTCCGGGAGAAGAGCGGGAAATAATTGAAATCCATGTCATGGGAGCAATACGATTATAGAGCACGATAATAATGAAGATCATATGATTCAAATATCTCGAAGGTGTAATGTACAGGGTAATGTACAGATATTATATATGTTCTAATCATCACTCGTCAAACATTAAAATGATGTAAGTAGGGCCGGCCCGTCGAAATGTCAAAATTGAGTCGCTACGGACTCTCAAGACTCGGATGAAGTCGAATCATCCTCGCCAAATTTCAGACTCTCGTCATGAGAACTCTGAAAGAAATTTCTCCATCGCCCCTGAATATTCTCACATACTTCATGTTTGGTAGCCCATGCTTGGAAAAAACTCTCATAGTTGCACGCCACCCATTTCAGTTCCTCCCAATACGCTTTTTCAGCATCATAGCCAAATCTCTGGATTGCCTCGGTGTCGGCAGTCCAGATTCGGCCAGGTATAAAATCCGGGGTACCGTCCCATCGGAAACCAAAGATATTATCGGCCGCGTCAAATTTAGGATGGCTGGCATGAATGAAGAATACTCGTGGTGCTTTCCCTGATTCTGGATCTTTGACTCGCCATATTCCTTCCTTGGTCAATTGGTAATCTTCAATTGGGTCCGCTTGGGCTACGGCAGAGATTATAAACTCGCCGCCTTCGGTCGTGTGTCCGAGAGCACCGACGCGTTCGCTGACGGCATAGACGGGCTCTTTTAGAGCCAATGCTGCTTGTATAAAGGCTTCCTTGTCCCCTTGACCGGGTGCGCCTTGTACCAGTAATGAGAAATAATGTGACGGGCCGTGATAGTTGTAATACGCGGCAAGAAGAAGTGTTAAGAAATGTGTTTTCTTGGATATTATGAACACACCCGTCTTGGTAGCTGCGCGGAGAGTCATGGGAGGGATTTCTTGCTGCGAAATCTGATAAAAGAGCTGCGAAGTAGTGGACGCTGAGAAATCAGGCCAGATCACCAGTCCCGTCGAAACGAATGGCTCAGAATCCAATAAATCCTCCACTCGATACAACGGGAAACAGTCAGCATCCATCCAAACAACTTCCTCAAACGACGAAAATAGAACCGCAAAAGTGCGGAACTGATAATGCTCAATCTCAACGCCCTTGTGCTTTGTTGATCCCAACAGCTCCGACAAGACCACACATTTGGCATTGTATTGCGGTAAGACCTTTTCGCATAGGTGATGTTCGTACTCGCTGGAGTCCCTCAAGAATACTTCTACCGGCATGGTCGAATTATTGCGACGAAGCATGCGTAGCTGAGCCATGAAGAGCGGGAAATAGGGCCCACCTGCCATTGACACCAGTCCTCGCGATCCGGGAGTATGAATGGGTTTAATTATTTTTGACGTATGAATCTCCTCCACAAAAGCCGCATGAGCCGACCTCATCGCTTCGAGATGCTCGTCCGGGAGCACAATCAGGTCAGGACGAGGACCAGCCTCAACCGCGCTGAACGTGACCGGTTTCGCATCCCCCTCGAGTACAGGGGGCGGACACTCCGGTGCATGGCGATCGAGAATTTCGCGAAACGAATTCCAAAACGCGAGTTGACGGCCACGGAACGGGTCGACGGGGGATTCAGTAAAGTGAGCGTTATAAAACCGATTGTTCGACGAAGGTTTACTGGAGATGTATATAGAGAAGAAGATAAAGAATAAAGCAGCCAGCATGAGACAAAAGGAGCGCAATCGTCTCCGGCGCTGGACCACCATGGTTGACTTGTTTGGTTTCCCCTGGAGCCGGAGCTCCAACCGTGGGAGGTTCAATCGGATCGGAGTATTGACGTTAAGAGCAGGGAGGGTCGAAAACCACGCAAATAGAAGCACCGGGATGCATTGATTGCAAGGATCAGTTGCATTACACTGACCATGTACGTAGCATGAATTATCATCTTCTTCTGATCTTTTTGTCTGGTTTATTGCTTGCGGCTGGCCCACTGCGGTGCCAGACCTGGTTAGCGGGCACGTGAGCCGCATCTACATAGGGTTAGGGTCATTGTCAACATCTGACGCTGTCTTCTGGTCCTAACAGTCTCTCTACAATCATTAATTGATATGGAATGGAATCCCAGAAAGAGTCAACAGTGGTATACATGGTCTCGGTGGTAAATCTGTCCAAAGTTCTATCGAAGTCACGATGTCAGTGCGCGCCTATGGCGGCGTCTGATAAGTAGTCTGGCCTAACTTATCGGTGGCTTGCGTGCTGAATGGCTGTATGCGATGGAACTCTGCAATTAATTATTAATTACTTTGACTTTACTCGAAACGCTATCCGGCTTCCTTTCTGCTTCTAAATTCTTCCGTGAATATCCTGGTCTGCTCGCAACAACCATGTCGTGTGTAGATAGCGAATGCTTGACATAGCGATAGGGCGGTCCACTTCTCCGTACTAGACTAGGATGGTTAGTGGGCGAGATACGTGATCTCCGCTTCAAACCGTTCTATAGACGGAGTAGTCACCCATTAACTTTCAGATTGTTCCGAGTAAACTTGTCCAGAGACTGTGATGGTGCAAACTCCATGCAGTAAGTAGTACTACTATGTGTAGGTATTTTGAGTGGCAATTCCGCAATTCACCGCCGTCCCACTTCTGCCTTCCCCGTTCTTTGGACGTTCGAGCGCTGTATTTGACGTACCGAGCTCTACCAATGATGAGAGTTCCCTAAATACTGGGAATCGTCCGAGTTGCATGCTCTTTTTCATTTATCACTCTGTCTGATTATTTCTTCATCAACTCAATTGCATGGAGCACTTTGCGTCTTTTCGGCCACCTCATTTCCTCGATACAATCAGCTCTCGACCAGTGTGATGCGCCATGTCGGAGGACGCCGATGATGTCGCTCCCAAGCAGCCGCCCCCATCCTCGACGACAGCTCCTCGAAAGAAACGCAAGAGAAAGGCCACAGGCGGTGGAGCAGCCGATGACTGTTTTACGTGTTCCAGCGCCGGCCTGAGCTGTGACCGCCGTCGTCCGTATTGCAGCCAGTGTCTCGATCATGGCAGAGATTGCGCCGGTTACAAGACTACCTTGACATGGGGCGTGGGAGTCGCAAGTCGAGGGAAATTCCGTGGGCTGTCACTCCCAGTATCGGATGGCATTCAGCCGACGTCACCCCCATCACCCGGAACGAAGCAGCGCAAGCAGAGTACCGTTTCGAGCAATCCCGTCGCCAGTGCTTTGCCTACAGCTCAGCAGCCCCGGAGAAAGTCTTCTACAAATTTCCCTGTCACCGTCACCGCGGAGCGCCACGCACCCCATCCATCCGCCGCCAGTCCATTGAAAGGACCACAGCACCCGTCGAATTGGCAGCACCCGGCACCTCCCTTCGCAACAGCGACTACTGTCTCCGAATTGATCTTTCCCGAGAGTCATAATCATGCGGCTGATGGATCCCTGGGTGCGCTACAATATCCAACTGATGGGTCACTATATACCTCCAATGCACCACTAGTACCGCCGCGGACATCTACAGCAGCAACACGGGCATGGGCAGTTCCTTCTACTGCAGCTTCAACTTACCCTGTGGTCAGCCGACACAATGCAGACTACCATGGCCGCATTCAACGCCCTCAAACCGGATTCTATGTATGGCCACAGCCGATTACAGGTAAACGGCGCGCATCGTCAATTGAAGACGACGATATAGAGCAACAAGAGTATGTTATCTCGCCGGTCTACTCGGACCCAGTATATATGGATCAATTTCCAGTCTTTGCGTATCAGCCGACTCAAGATCCGTGGAAGTTTGCGGCGAGTCCATTTGCAAACTCCTTGCCAGACTTACTACTGGAACAATCAGTTGGACGCACCCCTCGTATGCGATATTTGATCAGCTATTTCGCGGAAGTCATCGCTCCAGTGATAGTCGCCTTTGACCGGCCTAGCAATCCATATCGGACGCGAATTTTACAGTTGGCACACCATAGTGAGACCTTACAACACGCCATCGCAGCTTTAGCGGCGAGCAATATACGTCAAAGGCGGGAAGAAAAGATATTATCTACCGAACGCACGGAACAGGCCCGGAAGTCATCCATGGCACATCGAGCTCTGACTGATGTCTCGTTTCAGGAACGGCACGGGATCCAAGACCTCGGAGGGGATAACCGCGAAGAAGTTTACCATAAATCTTTGGCGGTCAAGTCGCTAAATGCGTTGCTTGCAGATCCTGACAAACGGCATCACGATTCAGTATTAGCATCCCTACTGGTTCTTTGTTTGTTCCACATTTGTGAGACTGGTGTTGCTCAATTCCAAACACAGTTTGCAGGTGTTAGGAAGCTTCTAGCTATGAGACATCGCCTGAACATTCCCGAATCAGAGGAGGCGAGATGGTGTACGAGGATGTTCACCTGGTTCGACGCCATGACTGCTACCATCAACAATCGGGAAGGTCAACTGCAAGGCTTATATCTGGATATGACCTGTGCGTCTGATGAAGAGTGGGCTATGGAGAATCTAGCAGGCTGTGACGGTCGGCTATTCAAAGTAATGGCCCGACTAGGACGTTTAAATTTGCTGAGTCAAAACCAGCATGTTGATCCTTCGTATAACATTGACATGCCTGCAGCGATGCCCGTTGTTCCTCCTGCACTATCTCATTTTACCCCGAACGGAATGAACGCAGCTTACGCAGCGACACTCTATGCCCACCCGCAATCGGCGCAATGGGGCAATCCCGAATTCTGGGCTGAATGGCATTCGATACGGCAGCAACTGGAGAGCTGGCGACTCGATCCAACACAATTTGCGGGCGCACTCGACATTAACCAGCTCACTCAATCACCTTCCAATTCCTGTGGTTCTCTTTCAGCGACTTCTGGGCCCACTATAATGTCTTCGCCGACAACTCCGAACTCGAGTGTAACAGTCGCACCGAGTAATCTTGCTGATCTATCCAACATCTCCGAAGCATTCCGATATGCTGCGTTGTTATACACTGAACGTCTTGCGCATCCAGGCATTCCATCCACACACCCACGCATTCAAACGTTTGTTCTCACCGCGATGCATTACATTGCTGCAGTCCAATCGGATGTATATTTATTATGGCCATTATTCATCACAGGCTCAGAATGCGTGTACGAAGAACACCGCACTGCAATCCGCAATCGTTGCAGGGATATCCAGAACGACTCTGGTTTCTACAACAATATATCCTGCCTTGAACTGTTGGAAAAGATCTGGGCTCAAAATCCGCCTGTGGCAAGTCAGCAACAGCAACATCTTTCTGTACCATATCAAAGTCATCAAAATCTTTACCCGAGCCATGGTTACTCGGGGACCCCTGTATCGAATATTCGTGCTCAAACGCTTGCACCCAACACCATGCCACAAGATGGTGCTGGGTTCAGATGGCGCAGTATCATTGAAGGGGAGGGGGTTGATGGGGAGTACATGGTGTTATAACCCATCACCATGGGTGTCGATGTTGGCAAAAAAAGTATAATCATTTATGACGCGTGCCTGATCCGGCATTGCAATCAATATGATAATGATACCCTAATATATAATGATGTCTCTCCTTATCGCCTATAGCTTTTTCAACTGAAGATAATGATCATTAAATTAGACCCTCAGACCTCACCCACCCATACTCCAAAGTCTCACTAACCCTCTCCGCCTCCTCCAAATTCGTGACCAGCATTATTAATAGCATACAACGTCGCATCAAACCTACTCGTCAACCCCCGACACAAGAACCCTAACCCCATTCTCTCTTTGCATCTTCACCGTATATCCTTGTGCATAACTCTTCTAGTTCTTTGAAAATGAGGTCATGAGTTGTTACCCGGCGATGGGCGAGTATACCCGCCACAGCGAGGGAGAATGAACCACTACAGGTAGAAAATAAAACTCGCGCTGGTCGTCCACTATCCTCGCTGTTAGAGGGTAGTGCGCTAAACTCCCTAATGATTTTCCGCGGGGGGGATTCAGTCCAATTACTCGATCTCTCTGTCGTAGCCCAAATTGCGCCGGGGACGACGAGGATGTTGATATTGATAGTTCGTTAAGGACTTGGTTGTAGCTGATGTGTTGTTTGAAGATGAGGCCTTGGGGTGTGCTCGTTGTTCCTCCACTTTCGTCTTTTTGGGTTGTAGTAGGACCCGCGATTTCGATGTGAAAGAGTCTGTTACCCGTCGCAGGATCGCAGGCTTGGTAGAGGGTTTCGTAGGGACTTGTGAAGTCGATGAGGTCGTTTTGGTCGAAGGAGAGGATGATGGCGCGGAGGGTTTGAAGGGCGTTGAGAACAATGAAGATGTCTGTTACAAGGAAATTTTATAAGTAATCTCTTTTCTTTTCTTTTCCTTTTTTTTTTGAATAGTTTGATTATGAAAGAGCTAGTGGCAGCAAGTCGAGCAAGTCTGAAGCCCTAACCCTACACCTTCGACCCCTGGTCTTGCCACTGACAGCAACAGCAAAATATGCAGTATTCGAGTTAACATGGATCTTTGTAATAGGAAATGCGAAAGCCTATACGTGCCAGTCCACGGCACTTTCAACGAGACTCTCAAAATCCAGCACAAAAAGCGTATTTTTTTTAATTACTTGGGAAAAGTACATCTGCGGGCTGAGATCGCCGAATCACCGGATCACCGAATAAAGACGAGATTTATAATTCAGATGCATCCAGTATAAATTTCTGAATTGGCCAAGATCAGATATATTTCACTTGTTTCATTCGGTATTTTTCTTCTTGGCTTTCCTGTATCGATCAAAATGGTACAATTCGACGGGCCGTTCGGGAAGATCGGGCCTGGTTACTTATATCGAGGCGCTCGCGATCCCCCAGCAGAACCGACGCAATCATTTCATGGAAAGACAGTCCTTGTAACTGGATGTAACACTGGAGTCGTATGTTCGCCCTCCCATTCTTGACCAAGTTCCCATCTCTAAAATACACGCGTTAGGGCTACCAAGCAGCTCTGAAAATCGCAGCCCTAAACCCAAAAAGACTGATCCTTGGAACTCGAACCCTGGCCAAAGGGGAGGCAACTCGAGACAAAATCCTAGCCCAAACCCCTTCGCTCAGTCGTTCGGTCATTGACATATTTGAAATCGAATATACATCATTCCGTTCCGTCATTGGCTTCGCCGAAGCAATCAAAGATTCCACTTCAGCCCTCGACTGCGTCCTTCTCAGTGCCGGTCTCATCAATCCCTCCTACGTAGCCACGAGTGAAGATGGTGTCGGAACTTGGGATATGGCTATCAAAGTCAATGTTCTATCAACTGCATTGTTGGCAATTGAGCTTCTACCACTTCTGAGACGGACGTCTGGGAGTATCCTTGAATTCGTCGGGTCTACTGGATACTGCAATGTGACGAGCCAACAGATCAGACCAGTTCTTGATAGAACTACGAATAGCATGTCGACGGAGGATGTGGATGCGTTGAAGTTTTTCAATGATGAGAAACGCTGGAATCCCGAGGGGAGTTATTGTGAGGCAAAGTTGTTGCTCATGTTTGTCCTCCAGGGCCTTGTCGAATCTCTTGGTGGTAGTCAAGGTAGACTCTCTCCATTGAAAGGAGAAATACAAAGAGACTCTGGACCTATAATTCTGGCCTGCTGTCCCAACCAGACAAAGACGGACCTGGGCCGCAACTTCCCAGTCGGTATGAAAGTGTTTATGTTTTTCTGGAACTCTGTTTTTGCGAGAACTGCCGAGCAAGGGAGTCGGACTTTGGTGTCTGGCTTGACCTTGGGTGAGGAGGCGAATGGGAGGATGTGGTCGAATGATCGGTTTGATGACCGATCACCTAATATTACCGCAAGTGAATGGGAGGGACTGCAGAAGGTGGTTTGGAAGGAGATTGTTCAGGTTTTAAAAGGATATAAGCCTGATTTGGCGATCTGATCAGTCTTGTCTACTCTATCTCTAGTATCTAGGTAACATCGAGAAAGTAGCAGCGTTGACTAGTAACTACCAATGTAATAACTACAACCAATGTCTTCTGGAGACGACTTTACGCCCAATTTTTTATCAGCCACTCTTCTACCGTTTCTGTCCGTATTCCATGCTCCATGTTCCATGTTGCAGCCAAATCCCACGCCACACCACGACCCTGGCCAAAAACAACCTGGTATTTAAGCAGGCCATTGCCTGGATCCCCTGCTAGAGTAGCCAGCATGTTCTCAACTGTAAGAACATTTCTTCTAAAAGTCTTCCGGGTAACCTTCTCTACCAGCTGTGCGAGACGTTCATATGTAACCGTATCACCACCGACAAAGATAGGCTGATTGTCAAACAAGTCCCTCATCACGATCTCTGCCGTCAAAGCTCCGATATCCTCTGGTGTAGTAACAGTGACGCTATTCTCTAGGCTGCCCAGCGCGTTAATAGTAGCGTTATCTTTGTCCACGACGCCAAATGAAGGCTCAAAGAGGAAGCTTGTAAACATGCCTGTGGATACGATAGTCCAACGGGTCTTTGTTTGGCCCGGCGCCCGCAGCAAATCGCGCACATCCAGCTGCTCATCGAATACGTCCTGTGCAGAGCCACGGCCGATGGCGTCGTAGTCCACACCGAATTGCCAGGGAATATAACGTGGCGTTCCTGCTGCGATCACGGCCTGTGTGATCTTTGTCTGGACAGATCTTCCAGAAACGAAGCCAGTGCATCCGATGACAGTGTCGTATTCAACGAAGATTGAGGAGAGAGTTTGCTCCGAGTCTTCGACAATATCACCCGGGACAAACTGCACGCCCATACTGCGTAGTGCGTCGTTTTGTTCTTGCTTTTGTTTTGAGGTGTTGGCAGAGGTACGGTCGATGCTGCTGGGACGCAGCAATACGGCGATTGTAGAGGGTTTGCGGGGATGAGTCGCCAAGGAGCGGAGAACCTGGAAGCCTAATTCACCCGCTCCGATGATGAGAATCTTCTGGGGAGCCATATTTGTGGTGTTGTTGTAGACTGATGGTGTGTGGTGGAAGAATGTTCCTTGAAGATCTGTTTATATGCTTGAGTATTCCTGAGGACATCGTAACTCCGTTAAAACCGTGCTTAATAATACTAGAATGAGTGGCATGCCGCCAAGCTGATATAGTTGTTGGTAATCAGCGGGTCTAACATAGTTAACAAGGTGAGTCTGAAGTTGTACAAATTTAACTTTGGTGTATGTGTCATAGGTTAGGGCATTCACTGTTTTGCCCTATACGTGTTATGTTTTCTGCTGCATATTACTAATCTTATTTATGCTGTCTGTCAAGAAGAAATTACCCAAAAGTCACTTGTAGGCAGTCATTGAGCGACGGGGGCTGTAGAGGGTTTGGGCTCGGCCAAGCATAGGTCAAGAAACGACTTGCGCCACTTATGTAGATACAATAATGACCCTCAATGAAAATGAATTCGAAGATAGAAAATCTCCAATTGCGAGCTTTCATTATTAAATCTACCAAGAATCCTACGATTAAAGATGTAAGCTATTGGCTCACACTCACCTTCCTATATAGGCAATAAATTCAACACACGACACAGCCTTGAAAAGACATCGATACAGTATGACCGGTAAGTACGATATCAATACATGTAAAACATCATACCAACTTTATATCTATACTCCATCAAAACATCCATAAGGACAGCCTCAAGCATGAAGGCCTAAGCCATAGAAGAAGTGTGGGAAAGGGAACCCTGCAGCCTGACCCTAACCTCTCGATGTATTTTACCGCTACCATATGCAATGCTGCATGAACGCCCAACAGGGAAGACAGGATGTCATTTGGTTGCGTACGGTCTAGTTTACTCTTGATTCAAATTTAGTTTTAGTCTCGGATGATATCATTTGGATATACGATTCCATGTGTTCCGAGACTTTGTGCTATGTTTACTGTGTAAGTTGACACAAGCGTATTTGATATTGAACTGTTATGAACTCCGACTTCTTTATTTTGATAGTACATAAGTTGGAGTATCTGTTTATGCCTTAGAAGTTAGGCCGAAAGGATGAGGAGGGGTAAATCGGTTCACATGTTGGTGCTTCAATCTAAGCATAGTCCGGTCCAGACCAGATGACCGTACAGACCTGTGGTATATATCTGATTTTGTTTTGATTGCATCGGTCGCCCGCAAGGACCTTACTTGGGTGCGAAAGTTCTGGAACGGACCTTGCCAAATCATAAGGCTATTCCTTACATTATTCTTTACCACCAAGATAAGGCAGGCGAAATCAATAGGACAGTGGAATCAATATTCTACCTGGGTAATTATCGATAACGACAATCGGAACATGCAGGTCAAGAGAAAGTCTGTAATGTTTGTGCACGATATCAGCAAGGTAGCTATATCAATGAACTTATTCTATCGGGTAGTAGGTAAAACTTCCAATGCAAGCATCATGCATTTGTAGACGAGAACCACACAAACAACACGCACGAACGCTTGGATTTTAAATCAGTGGGTGGATGCTGCTTGTCCCTTGCAAGAAAATAATCGAACTGGTTATTGTAAGTACTCTACTAACGGGGAACCACTGCAGGACTGCACACGATGACCGAGGGTGCAGTAAGGGGGCCAGGTACGGGTTATTGATCTATCAAATTGGATAGCAACTCGACAGTTCTGTAGTAGGTACGGTATGTAATACCTGGCAAACCCCAAACGGCAGCAAATGACATCCCTGATTGTACAGACCTAGGTCAACTCTACGGCGAAGCCCTAGCCCTAACCCCGGTAAGCGACCCTACCAACATGCATGCATACACAACACCAACGGTCTATTTTTAATTAATTTTACTCCGAGAAAACCATGGTAACCATGCCAGGTAATTAGTAATTAGTTACCGGTATCAGAAAATGCATGAATGTTGCATATGCGTGGTAATCCCGAGGTATTGATTGGCGTCTATGTTTCCCTCGTCAACGCATATGGATTTTTCGAGTAACCCCCTCGCGCGAATCTTGCTTTGTAAAATTGGTTATAAGAAGGCATAATAAGATCAAAAGAACGAAGAAGAAGGAGCAACGTTCTGACAGATAAAAACAGGATTTTACATTTTATCAGGGTGTGTACAATCGGAAACTGTAATGTTGTGGGATTCGTGCCCAATGTACCCGATTAGGTAATTTGGTGGTAAGTTAACTTAAGACTTTGAAACCGTTCTTGAGCAAAGAGTCGGTGAAAGAGTAGCGAATCTATCTACTTTAATGAGACAGATGTTGTTTTACAAAAGTTTAAAAGAGGTTATATAGATGATGAGAACAAGATTGTGTGTATACCTTGTTTCCGCAATCGCACAAATGGTGCTTTATGTAGTTGTCACTTAACTTAATACTTACGGAGAATGTCCCAGACCCAGACAACCGGGTCCGACTCTGCCCTGAGAAACAATACTCGAGAGACCAATGTACATATCGTGATAGATTCAAGACACGTCTCCTGCACAAGCTGACTTGACAACTCAACTCGATCCATACCGGACCGGTACGAGTTTACCGCCAATTGTCTGGTTGACTGTTAGCTGCAGACTTGGCCTGCATACCGCATCTGCACTCTCACTCTCTCAGCCTCTGATAAATACGTACTCACTACGGAGTTGGAGGATTTAAAAAAATTTCGAGGTTTGCGGCCCAGTCGAACGAATTGCACGAGGCGGTCAGGGCTACCAGGTTAATGAGATAGATGCAGGATCGACTGGCAATCGTGCATAGTTATCGATTGGTTGGACCATAACAATTGGCGATGACATTTATTTACCGGTCTGATGGGGTGTCCATAATCTTGCGTTGTCTGCCGTTCTGATACCGATCTCCAGTAGTATCCACATGCCCTTCGTAACGAAACAGACAAATGTTGATGAAGAGTCTGGTAGAGCGGGATAGTGTCCGTTGTGGGTAGACTGTTGTTTTTGTGGATGTTGGGTTTTTTGGTTGCTGGCCCATGGATACCCGCTACCGTACCAAGATTTCTCAAAGTTGGTTCCATGGTTCCAATCTTGAATTCTGAACGTCTGTCGTCACAACACATGTTGCGGCTGTGATGATAGCGACTTCGTCCAGTCTGTTCTCTAGGCAATTCGTAGTAAGTAATGCAGCGAATGTGTCTGCCTGCTACATTGACTCCATTCGGCCTGCCAGAGGCAAATCGCGTCGAATGAGGCAGTACGGAGTATTCGACCTCATCAATCGCTGCCTCGCCTTGCATGTTATTGAAGTCTAGGACCTAATTCTAGAGAAATTGCTAAGGCTACTCCGTGTGGTGCTGATAACTCCGGTCCATTGCCTGACAACTCATCAGTCAGACGTCACTGCCATGTGATTGTCGCGACGTGAGTCATTCTCCTGTCTATAGAAAAGTAGTGGAGCAAATCCCCCAGTATTATCCTCAAACCCGGGCTGATATGTGGCAATTGATGAAGCAAATACCTGTTGAGTACCGTATCGAAGAAAAGAAGGGATGCGATGGAAGAAATAAGTACAGCCACAGCACATGACCAGCTGACAAATCGGTTCATCCGGGCCAGACGCCACAGCCACCAACCAACCACAGCGCAGATCGACAATGCATAGAACAGCGTCTGTTCTCATTGGAGTCGACTTAGGGCTGCATCAGCTGAAACTGTCTTTGATCTTATCGATTGGCCTCAGCTTTGCATGCCCACGCGGTATGACCATGTATGCATGTACGCGCCGTGCTGAACGGGGCCAAATCGTTCCTCCTCAGTACAGACTACTCGATACGGAGTGTGTGCACTTAAGAATGTACGTAGAACAAGTCGGCTGATCTATCTAGATGTTTCATGTTCAATCATGGCTGAAAATAGTTCTCTTTTCTTTGCAGTGATTGTCCGAGAAATAACTTAATTCGGGCAATCGAGACAAACGCGTCTAACATTGGAATGTTATTGGATGCCCGCTTTGTTCACCCCTTGTCATGGCACAAACCACACACCATCCAGACTGAAAATTCATTTTTGTGATATGCGTTATGGTATTTGTTGGAGTCAGGGAATGGAGTTTTTATTCATGGCTGCCTAGAGTGTCGATATTATCGTTACACTGCTGTCTACCTAGATTGCCGGAGAACGTGAATGTGCGACCAGGGTTTTGATTGATTTATCGCCGATAAATCAAGTATTTAACCCGGTCTCACAAAGGCCGAGGTATGATGTTTTATTTCGGATGTTCTACGCATCGATCCGTCAGTACGCTACGGGGGGTGCTGGCAGAAAATGCTCGGTTTGAATTCCATTGGCATGGAAGGATCTTGCATATAAGTCTATCTTGCATTAACAAGTCCTTGTGTGGTTTACTGATATGCAGGCAGCTACGTACATCCAATCTGAGTCATGTAAAACTCATGTGGCAGTCGCGGACACTA
Source organism: Talaromyces stipitatus ATCC 10500 (assembly GCF_000003125.1). Classification (NCBI taxonomy): domain Eukaryota; kingdom Fungi; phylum Ascomycota; class Eurotiomycetes; order Eurotiales; family Trichocomaceae; genus Talaromyces; species Talaromyces stipitatus. The sequence goes on along the minus strand of NW_002990120.1, from coordinate 1,097,132 downwards.
GATGAACGATAAATTGATGCAGGATGAAACATCCCGTTTGCGGGCCTCTCTAGTGGCCAACTAGTCAATAACTAGAGTAGTCAACGAAAGGGAGCCCATCTCCGAAATCCCGGCAGTATGAATCCCAAACTTTGTTTTCTTTTTTTCCTTTCCAGAAGCCCCATACATAAACCGCAATGAAGGAAAAGGGGGAGTTGGTCTAGAGCACAGCCTCGTCGATAGATAGCCCTTATCCTTGAACAACACGGGATGAAATTGTATTAAGGATGAATGAGTCAAGGATGTGTGCTTACGCATTTACCTCTTTAACGACGTATCCGTTGTATTGGTGACTCGCAAATAAAAGTCGATAGCTGTAAAATAGTTGAATGACTGGTTGATCTGTGCGAGACAAAAAAGTTTTCACTTGGTACGTGCTTTCGGATAAGCGAGGAGGCTCAGTTGAAGAAATTGGATACGTATGGTGAAAGTTGGAATGAAGCATAGTAAAAACAAGAGAGAAAGTACAATTGCAAGTTGCATTCTAGGCTGCCTGTAGGATATTTCAGTTTCATGAGAGGCATAAGGGTGTGGAATGAATGGAGTAGTAAATGCCAGCAGGATTACATATTACATATCATTGTGGTGTGTGGACATAGCGTTAGGGTTAGACAAACCCTCGGCTGAAGCCTAATAACCTACCCACACACTGAGAGAATTACTCAGCCTTGAGGGCCGAAACGGTACGTTTACAGAGTCATTCTACCTGTCCACCCTCCTTGTTTACAGCCTCAAGTATGCTCGGGCCAGAATAAATCGCCCTATACAATCCTTAGAATGGCTACAGTGACTCATCGATCGAGTCATTCCAACAAATGTACTAGTAGTCATTTGTATACAAGCACAGCCTTGAGTTGAGCTGGCAGAATGCTTGGGCTGCAATCGCAATATAAATTTCGTGTATGTACGATACAGTGGGAACGGTGGGCCGCTAGCAGTTAGCGCAGGCGCCACTTTCTGCCGGACTAATAAACTGTCGCGCACTAATACACTAGTATATTCCAGCACGTACGGTAATTTATTACCACTCGATTATGCAGAACTGATAAAATCAAGGCCCGTCGCCCAGCATGCCCGCTTCTTCTTCTCTTTCCTTTCCTCCCCAGCCACTGGCTTTTCACCACCATCTCAACACAAACAGCCTCTAATCTTGACAACTTGCCGATATTCAGGTATTCGTGTCGACGAACTGAATATTTCGACCGAAATCAATTACTCTACTTGAGAGGGAGGGGTTCATCAATCAGACCCTTTTGAGTATATCCGAAAAGCTTCATCTTTGGGTCCCTATCTGTCGTCGGATCCAGACCTATCCACACTACGAACTCGTCCATCGTGTTCGCTTGCCACAACGCTCAAATGCCCGTGCTGTCAAGACACGCCTCTCTCCTCTCCTCTCCTCGACCGAAGCCCATACCCCGGTGACGGTCCTACTCCCAGTTGTCTGGTTTGACTCATTTGCCACTGAATCATTTTGCGTCTGGTTAGATATCCTGTACAATATAAGTGTTGTTTGTTTTTGTTTCTGCTTTTTTCCTTGCATTGTTGCGTTTGTTCTATTCTTGCATTGAGGACTACTTGTGTCCAGTTGGAGTCGACTTTCGAATTTGCATCCATACGTCCAGTCCATGCACCGTCTCGATAATGTATCACCAAACTAGCCCATCCCGCGGATGGCAGGCCTACGACTACACCACCTCTCCGCCAAGCTCACCTTACTATCAATCTTTTTATGCCGCGAACACGGCATCCCCTCGCGCGCCCCCCAAGCGCCACTCCCGCAAAGCCAGTTATGCATCGCCTAGGGAATCTGGCTGGTACTCGCACTACCCCCAGTACCAAGAGCCCATTCCAGAATATGCGTCATCCCGCAAGTTCGACAATGTAAGTGCGTCTTTTGGTCAAAAGAAAAGAAAACATCGCGCTTCCATGCCGGGTGACGTGCCTTCCTATGGCTATGTATTTGGTTACGATTACGTCCGTCCCTCGCGTACGCCGACACGACCCATCGTTATTGATGTGGTTGACGAAGCTGACGATGAGCCGACTTATATCTACCGCGAGCCAAGAAGCGTTCGCTTCCAGCGATCTTCTTACACAACTGCCCGCAAGACAAAGACGACCACTGATCCTTATTCTTTTTCTCACCAGGCTCCCCCCATCTATGAAGAAGATGTAAAACGGTCCCGTGCTCGTCGTGCTTCCACCTCGACTCGAACATCTCCCCAGAAACCACCCAAGATGACTACGCCTCCCAAATCCCCCTCTAAAGCCACCGCGGAAGATGCCAAAAGGGCCGGTATCCCACACGGCTATTCGATCAAGAACTGGGACCCGGATGAGGCTCCTATTATACTTCTTGGAAGTGTCTTTGATGCAAACTCATTAGGCAAATGGATCTACGACTGGACCGTTTACCACCATGGCGCTTCTACTCCGATGGCCGATGTCGCGGGCGAACTATGGCTGCTTCTGATCAAACTGGCCGGCAAAGTCAAGCGTGCCGATGAATTCCTCGACCGAGGTGGTCTCAGCGACGAAGCGAAGGATCTCCTTGAGGACTTTGTCGAGAGCGGCGAACGCCTGTGGATCCGATTCAAGGACCTGCTCGAGAGTTGTGAGAAGTTCATGTACGATGCCGCCAAGCGCGAAACCCGCCGTGGCGCTCCGGTTTCGATGGGACGTAATGCCGGCTGCGAATTTGTCGAATCCATGTTTGGACGCGATCGAAACCTTCATGAAACGGAGAAACTCATGAACAGCATCCGTCTGTGGGATATGCGGTTCGATGCGAACTGCGAGGCCATCCTCCGACCTTCTCGCCGATCCAGTCGGCGACAGTCTACCGTTTAATCCACCATCTATGTACTCGTCATCCACTACTCAATCCGACGAATACACTCAACTACTCAAACCTTATTAATAGGTTTTATTCAAGTCATTTCAGCGAGATAAAAAGTTTTATTTCTGGTGGGAACTTTTTGTTTTCTTCCAAATATTACAGGGCCCGGCTTCACTGCCATGCATTGCATCATCATCATCATCGGGGTGTTTTATCCTTACATACCTCCAAATCTTTCCTTTGTCATAGCCATTTCCTGGCGTTTGTTCTTTTCATTTCTGTGCTTAGAGATACCCAATCTCGTGCTGTGGAGTTCATCTTTTCCGAAGGTTGGATGATACCCTTGATTTATGTCGTATATATTGCTAATACAATCATACTATCATTATATTAACTGTTGTAAGACTATCGTAAGACAGGATTACCCCTCTTCCAGAAAGTTAGTATGTACTACCCCGACAAGGTTTAACCAAGCATGCATGGAACATTATTATCGTGCTAGCGAAATAGCCGATAGGTCACCGCATCTTTAGTTGAGCAACGCTTGGACAGATGCATTAGTTTCATGCTTGCTGATCAAGATTGAAAACTTGTTATTGACGTTGTGCGGGGATACACTCGCGCTACGTAGTAGTCAACTGTACTCCGTACACAGTTCAGAGAGTAGAGTGAGAACAGCCACGCACTTGTATGTACAATCGAGTATAGCAAATCAACCATCTGATTCTGATCAGCTTGCATGTCCAAGAATACATACTTAATTACTGGATTAGTAACAATCCAAGGAAATCTTCGCCTGAACTTGATCTGAACTCTTGTAGTTCCTAGCCTCATCGCCTGCGTCACTATCTAGTTTTGTTTACTACCAATGAGCCTCTCGGGATTCGCAACCTGGCATCTCAGTGGAGCCTAGATCAGTGATAACGTTAGGTAGTCTGCTTGATTAGACTGCCGCTGGGTGCTACTGTTTGACAGCATATTTTCTCATTCCTTTTCAAAATCGCTCGTTTTACTTAATCATTAATCATAAACCGACTCTTACCCTTCCAAAAGAATGAAGCAGATACGCTTTCTTGCTGTGAATACTTTTTCTTGGCTTGCTTGCTTGGTTTCAGCCCTCAACTCCTACAAACACAAGTACCTCATTGTCAATCCCAAGAGTAATCCCTGGGAGCTCGAATCTAAAGTTCTGCCTTGAATCTCGCAATACAGATCTGTTCCAAATCGAACAACTCATAGTTGATCCAACAACCCCACTCGTGTAAGACTCTTACCTTTCTAAATCACTCGATTCGACCTGACACTGCCGTTTTAGCGAAGAAAATCTTGACATCTACATCTATAATAAGTTTCTAGGGAAAGTGCATTCATGAAATTTACTGACTGCACTGGGAACCTTTCTTTCAGACAACCCAGATCACCCAGTTTGAAATTAGTATACACGCGAGAGCTCAATCAACAGCCCCGTGAGGAGTGGCACAGTTCCGTTCTGCGGTTCTGCGGTATAAGGGGGAACATCGAGCAACCAGATGTATGTCCACCTGAGAAAGGATTTGCCTTAATCAGTCTTCATTATTATATACCCTGGCTTGTAGGTGAAGTACGTTAACCATCTTCCTTTCCATGTATATATAAATTAACATTGATGTTAATGAAACAGGGAAACTCTACTGTGAAATTTGACGAAAAGACGAAGGAGGGAGAGTGGATTTATTGTCTAGATGGAGAATTTGAGCTTAAGTACCCAGAAGGAAAGTCGGTTTGAACATATTTTATATATGGCCCTTAAGTATCCAGACCAACCCCGACCCTCTTCCGGGTTTGGGCATCGTGCCCACAGAATTGTCAGGGTTAGGGTTGGCGAATTGCTCTTCTCCCCTCGATTCATTCGGTGGATTTGATCTTGATGGGTATTGCACACAGGATTCAAAAAGATCAATATTATTGCAGGAAAAGCTCTCATGCTGGATATAATACTCAATCAAGGTATAGATGATTATAGGGCAGTGAACTCAGAGATATCTTATCGTTGACGTAGTTACATCCCCGTATACGCATTCAGAGCAAGCTGTCCCCCCAAATGCGCGTAGAGAATATTGCTACCAGCAGCAACTTCCTCTTTCCGCACTATATCCATCATACCCGCAAGGCTCTTACCCTCATAAACAGGATCAGTAATAAAAGCCTCCGTCGAAGCACCAAACTTGATAGCATCGATTGTCTGCTGATCCGGAATACCGTAAACACCCGCATGGTATCTATCATCGAGAATGATATCCTCTTCTGTGATATCGTCCTCACTCAATCCAATTTTGACTCCAGTTGCCTTAGCAATGCGCAGGATCTGGTCAAAGGTTTGCTTCACTGTTGCAGAGGCATCGATTCCAATGACTTTTCGGGGTTTGGAGTTATTCTTCTTTTGCGCCAGTTTGAACCCTGCTACCATCCCTGCCATGGTTGATCCAGTGACGGCACATACAATGACAGTATCAAAAAAGATGCCCATCTCTGTTTCCTGTTGCTCTACTTCGAACGCCCAACGCGCAAATCCCAGTCCTCCCAATGGATGATCTGATGCTCCAGCGGGGATGTAATATGGTTTCCCGCCTTTGTCGATAATCTCTTGTTTGAGATTTTGAAGGGTCCCCTTATGCTCGATTCCGAAGGGGGAGGGATCGAGTCGGACGTCTGCGCCCATTAGGCGAGAGAGTTGGATATTCCCGGCCTTGTCGTATACGGGATCCTCCCAATTGACCCATTTCTCCTGTACGAGGGCTACCTTCATTCCTAGCTGGGTGGCTACAGCTGCGACTTGTCGGGTGTGGTTGGATTGGAATCCGCCAATGCTGACTAGAGTATCGCACCCTTGTGCTAATGCGTCTGAGGCAAGATATCTACTATTGGTAAGCATATAAACTTCGATAAGACGGGCGTGGGTATAGGAGCATACTCTAATTTCCTAGTTTTGTTACCACCAAAGGCCAAGCCCGAATTGCAATCTTCTCGCTTCGCGTAGATGCCAACTTTTCCGCCAAGGGCTTTTGTGATCTTGGGGAGGTGTTGAATAGGTGAAGGACCAAAGAGAAATGACTCTCTAGGGATGCTGGCAAAGGGCTCTGGAAGCTGGACACTAGCCATTTTGTCTATTCAATATACAGTAACCGTATAATTTGGAATACCGGGAATGATTGAGGAAAAAGAAAGGAACGACTAGGTACTCTGCAACCCCTTTTATACTGTCCGACCCAGTCACCCGCTCGTTAATCGTGACATTTTTGAAAAAAGTAACAGAAACACGATCTCCATCGCATCGGTGGTCTTTGCTTGGCCATCCAGAATGAAATGAATTTTCATCATCCAGTGCATTTACGTACCGTATCAGAGACGTAACGGACAATTCTTTTCCGGCGGGGAAGCAATCTTGACCTCTTCTTATCTTGCTAAGTTAATATGACCAATCATCGCGGTAGAACTCCGTCGGGGAATTGTTACATATAAGGTTTGAGCTCTTACGTACATTTTGAGCTCGGTGAAATGGTAAGAAATAATGATTGTTTGCCGATTGATTGATCATAGTGTATGCGGTGTTCTTTGCGAACTTTGAAGTGAGATACATTGTCTCGAGGTCTGCTTTCGGTTACCTGGTCAAAATCGTCTAGAGAGTACTTGGAAGATTTCAGGTGGTTTACCTCTTAGGGAGCTTTATATTTGATATTCGGATGTACATATTAAATCAGTGTACCTAGTTCCCGTGTTCAGGTGGATTACCCCACTCTGAGAAGTTAGTCAGGTTGTGCATTCAATATTTCTATATATTGACAACACCTCGGTATTAAAGCTAGCTGGGAATCCTGTGATGCATAGCCCGAGCAAGCACATCATAATATGATACCACGCCATCTGAGATTTTATTGAACGTGATGAAATCAAGCCAATTCATATTTCTGAAGATCAAATGCTTGCGGATAGTCTCACCAAGGCTGTCGATCTGAAGATACTGGAATGGTTCGTACAAGAGTTACGGCTAGGAGATTAGGAGAATTGAATCTTCGAGCCATAACGTTCAAAATTACAAGATTGCCAGAACGAGCGTTCAACACCCTCGAATTGCTTATATGTTGTTTTGTGATTTTTGTTATTTGTTATTGATTGTACAACTCACATTCTCTGGATGTTGAACGAAGGGGAGTACAACGGGTGCACTATTGTGGAAAGATGATGAACTTGATTGGTCCCTCTCTTGGTCTCCGTGTTAACTAACTAATTAGTATCACGTGAGAGGGAGTGTAAATATCATGTGACCTTCGGACCGATATTTATCCATACGGGATAGAACACCTCACCCCTTAGATAGCCTCCTCTAGAAAAGAGATAAGCAGATAGAGAGAATAGGAACGTAGAGAATAGGAACGTGGAGAACGCTCTATCGAGAACCAATCATTCCCCAATAGGGAAGCGTACAACTGATATTTCTACTCCTGCTCATAATCCTTGGCAACCAGATCTTCCTCTGAATTCTTTACATTAAGGATTTCAGCTGTGACTGCTATCAAATTTCTGGAAATTGCAGGTATAACGACAAAAGCGAGCAATACTATAATTTGGGAAGGAAATATTTGCTAGTAATATTGCCCGACGTTAAGTCAGCCACAACGTGGTGCTTCCGTTCTACTGTAACGAACAACAAAGAATGGAAGTACGCAGAGCAATCGACCTCAACAGTCAAGTGAATAATCATGAAAGACACGGAAGATTGATACTCTCTATACAGTAACTCAGAGGGTGTGGATGAATTATATAGGAAAGGATTAATTGGGCCCAGTCAGCGTAAACCTACCAAGTCTACTCCCCTACGTCCAGCCTGGGTGAGTTGAACTTGAAGTCCATCAAGCAGAAGTCTGAAAGGAAGAATTTCACGTTACTGTTGCATGGGCATCGGCCGCATAGCGCTGCAGTTCCATTTTACGGAGGAACGTGAGACCGCGATATGCGCACTTGATGTGCTTGATGACATCGCCATGCGCCTTGAATGTTTGCGTACGCTTCCGAACGCGAGATTAAGGTTATCCACACAAAGGAAACAAAGACGAGGTCTTTGAACTCTTTCCTTTCTCTCTTTTGGCCTCGGGACTTGTAATACCGCATGAATTGCTTCCTGTAATTTTAACTCTAGCAAAGAGACGCTCTGATCCTTTGTCTTGACTTTTGGGTAGGGAAAGTTACGGGTTACGCCGATGTGCCCAAGTATTGCCCTAACTTAGAAGGGCCTGATGACTTATTATATTTGTGATCAATGTTCATATCATCCATAAGCAGCTTATGTTTCAGTTTTTCATCTAATCCAATCTATCAAAAGGGGAAAAAGCAGACATCTCTAGCATAGCAATAGCCAAGTCGAGCGTGGTACTACCTGCGCTGGTAACGGCTTGCTTGCGAGCTCAAAAACCAGGCACAGTGTACGATCCGCGGTCATCTCTGGCTTGGGGGGTTACAAGAGGGCTTGCAGTGATCAGCCCTCCCTGGAGTAGCAGACTGATTGCACTGATAAACATCATCTTTGAGGGCAAGAAGACTGAATGGTTGAAGGACTCGTGTATTTGCCGACCTGTCTTTGAATCCTTTATGCAGTATTGAATGATGGGGATTGCCTTCACTTAAATATCTCCAATCCAATCCTGATTGACTCTAATGGAAAGTCGATCTCATACAAAGAGCAAATCTCCCTGAGGCCTGCTACTTCAAAACTGCGAATAATTCTAGTTCCACTCATATTTCATATCTAGACACAGAAGTGACAGTGTCGTCTGCAGTTATTTCTTTTCTATCTGTGATCGAGGTAAATCATTGCCTTCGGAAGACAAGAGCAATGAGGATCTGCTTCATTAAACGATTAAAGAACTTTAGAGCTTCGGAGAGAGCGCTCACTCATCAATTATCCATCAATCATGCGATAGAAGTACTCTCGTATAAGGGGCGGAAAAAAGAAATGAAACGTGTCAGTAGTTGATCAGCTCATGTCAATGTCAAATTGCATTCGTCGAGAAGGCGAGGGGAGCGAGAAATAAGTCTATACTCCATACTCTACATTATTCCGTGTCCTCCGCATTTCTTCTGGAAGACTGACCGGGGCAGTAAAATCGACGCCCGTATCTATTTTGGACCTCCAGGGAAGAATCCCTGTTTATGTTTCAGGGAAGGATTGATTTTACCGAAACTAAGTTTATACTCCCTCATTAGGGCTTCCTATTTAGAAATCTTCAGCCATTCCAGGTGGTTTTAGAGCTGATCTCTTGATTCTAATAGTTTTCAAGGCTCGTGGAGGAGAATGCACACCGCTTGTAGAGGTGGTTACTCTGGATGTTACTGACACTACATCAAGTCTTCTAGAAAGCTCTGACTGACTTGATAAAAAGCTTGGAGATGATAGGAGTATAATGGGAGTTTAGATTTTGGGGAAGATGAAGCTGAAAGCTCTGCAGCCTAACAATCCTAGACGAAGTAAATTGAAACACAAATTACCCTATTATATCTATATAAAGCACGCTTGCACGACATAATCAGTGCACGAGTGGCTGTATCTTCCAAAGGAGTTTTGGCATGTTTGAAATCATATGACTACTAGCTTTCTTAGACATTTCCGTTATAGCTTCATGTCTTTTAGGTACGGACTGATGATCCCTGACGAATATGGAAGCAGTCCGTATGAGGAAGTTCATATGTACAGGATACTTTGATCACCTGAGCATTAAACCTTAAGGACAGCAATAAATCTAGGTATGTATTGATGGTCAGTCCGCTCCCGAGAGTAAATGTCTATTTCATCTTCATCACTGTTCTCGGCAATCTCGTTTCCTCGCTTTCTATCATCATGAGGTCTCTTATTACTCTTCTTCCTGTGTTTTTCCTTCCTGTGTTGGGTTCTCCCATTACGGAGGGCTTCAGCAAGAGAGACGATCGTGGCTCTAAAACCGTAACTGGCATCAGCGCACACAAGGAGGCCATCTTAGATGCTGGCGGGAACACCCTTGATCTTGCCATTGCCATGCTTGAAATGTAAGCTTGTATTGGTTGATCTCTTGCCTGTGACTCTTATAACGCGATAGCAAAACCATGAATACTGCCGACTACTCCTATAGCGACGGAAAGACCTATGATGCCGCCAACTTCAGTATGTTTAAGCAGAACTGGGGCATACTTCGTGAACGTGCCTATCGCTACGGGTTCAAAGGCCAGTCCCAGGACGAATGGGACAACAGCGCGAGACTGAAGTAAGTGGCATTCAATCTTCAAGTGTCGGCTATGAGTGTCTGACGAGCTTCTCCGAATAGCTAGGACGTTTACGCCGATGTTGCCTCCCGCTGGGATTGCCAGGAGTACTATGACTATGATAAGTGGTTAGTGGTTTGGCGGTCATCGTGATGGAGCATCTGGTTTGACCGACCCTTACACCGAGGATACCACTAGTGAGGTCCCACAGACTCTCTCCTTTTTTCTGCTTCATGTGCATATAAGCCAATAAGGTATATAATAAATAAAGACTACAAGAATGCCGTCGAATGGATCCAGCAACTAATAGACAGTAATGACCAGTACAAGTGGGACCACGCTCGTTTTTGGGTCTATATTCCTGCAATTTGAACAGAACCCTACTAGAAGGATTCCTGGATCCTCGGATTCCATTGTAGGATAAGATAGGGATGGATCATTGGGCGGATCACCTGTCGAGTGATTATAGGATAATTAAATCTTGTTATAGGCCTTGAGAATGGTCCAGTTGATATCTATGTTTGGCACCTTGTGGTTTATTCTGTATGCTACAGGTCTGAATGGACTGCAGGTGCTTGCCCAGGTGTTCCCGGGGCATTGAGTAGGCAACGGTGCTGTTCGAAATTAGAGGATGTGGTGTTAAACAACTGCATAAAGTTGAATGCTCGCCATTTGATCAACTATACTATGTAAGGTTACTATGTTTTTGAGAGTGTGGTGACAACTCAGAACAGGAAAGTCGAGAAGCGCCAGAGATGTTCCGGTAGGTAGGTATATACAAAGACAGAAGTGCTACAGCCATAAAACATAGTACATCTTGACTTATTAAAATTAAGCCAGCTGCGATATTTCAACCTTGGACCACCAAAAGTCGGTTTGCTCCCTGTCCCAGCTATCAGCCTCAAACTTTGCAGCTGGTGCCACATTTCCTCCAATGAGTTCCTCATTCCCCTGGCCGAATATCAACACTCCAGGCTCATCGGGCAGATAACGCTTCCACTCTGGCCGCTGGGCATATCGGCCCGATATAGCGTTGGGGTCACCCTGTGTAATGAAGCTAGTGATATAGGCGTGTAGAGTACCCGAGAGTTCTTTCTGTGATTCCGACAGACTAATAATATTGTTACTGTACGCCTCATAGTACATATTATCTCCATGATTTGCGCGACCAACTACCGTCCGGGCTAGGGCCCAGTGGTATAAGTAGACTGGTACTCCCTGAGAAGAGGCAAAATGTGCTGTTTGACGGACAGGGGCTACATATGCGTAATGACCATATGCAGCCTCGATACGTTTGTATTGAGCCCCGAGGCCATGCTCGAGCCGAGTTTCCACGTATGGCGACTTAGGATCAGTGCTGGGTTCCGGATACAACTTTTCAATAGTATCCAGATCTGCCGCCGAAAGCTCCGGGAGTAGCGTATGCCAGAAACCGCGAAATTGCTCAGGTCGAGACATGGTCTTATCGACATACATTGTTCCTTCGTTGGTATTGAACCCCGTCATTATGGGTACTTTGTTCCACAGCCCGGACTTCCAAGCATCAAGGGGTTTGCGCGAGATGATATCTCCGTCTATCACGGGTTGAAACGCCCACCGTAGAGATGGGTTCCATTTATCGAACACTGCTGCTTGAGCATCCGTTATAACTGAACTTGGTAAGGAGCGCAGGAATGGGAAAATTTCGGATTCTGGCAGATTTTCCGGGCATTGTACCTCCTTTAAGAAATCTTGGAATTGCTGCTCGTGGACCTTTGCATCGTAAGGACGAACAGCGCGCGAAGTCGGTGATCCGGATTCTATGATGGCTCGGTGAAATAAAGGTTTGCGATGCTCGTCATAGTTGAGAAGATGATGACCGATCTGCCCACTGTGTCAGAGACTTATTAACGTAGATGAATCAGCAATAAAAAGGAATGTACATACGGAGTGAGCTCCCGCCGAGAGCCCAAAGAGAGTAACATTACCTGGATCTCCTCCAAATGCCTCTATATTTTCCTGCACCCACTGAAACAAAAAAATCTGATCGTGCAACCCCAAATTCAAAAGACCTTCCTTTTTGGACAAAGTAGATGGCAAGAAACCCAGAGCTCCCAGACGATAACCAAAACTGACCGCGATAAAAGGTTCTTCTGACCATGCGAGCATTGATGCAGTATCGTGCATTGATGCCGATCCTCTATTGAAAGCACCACCATGTACGTATATTGCGACTGGCAGTTTTTTTGTATGATGCCTAACAGGTTGGAAAATATTGGCAGTCAGACAATCTTCACTTTTCTCAACTTTCGGACCTCCCATCAGCAAAGCCTTCCCCGGAGCTGCAGGGCCATATTTTGAAGCGTCAATAACCTTTGTCGAATTAGGGACTTTGACAGGCAGACGAAAACGTAGGCCCCCCACTGGAGGAAGTGCGTATGGAATGCCTAAGAAGGCATTCACAGGTTGAGGAAATGCGTTGTCCAATTGAACTCCCACCACCGTTCCCTGGGGCAGGGTAACAGAGAGAGACGCAGAATTTGAACTCATAATGTGGTTAGTCGCTTGGTGTTTCGATATATCAGGGGTCTCACTCTTTGAGATCAATATGAGTGCTGAGCAATGGCTAAGGTATATCGTGCACAGACAGACCTAAGTATCTGTCGTGTGATGCCGTATCTGAGGAAGTTTAAATCTGATAAAATCATAAAATAGTACCTCGGGCTCAGAAGTAGGGGCCGGGCAAATCAGAGGACGCTTTCCTTGACCAGCAAGATACCGGGACGGACGTTTCGGAAGTTTTCCGAGACACAAAACCCCTATTTTTTCTACTGATTTCAACGTCCCCATCTCGTAATGTGTTGTTATCGGAAGACTTGGAGATGCCCCCGCTCAACTGATGGGGCATCCTTATCATTTCAATCTGATTGTAGCTAGACAAGACAAGATAATGCTTATGAATATCAGATGTAGATATCAAATTGGATTGATTGCTGGGCATAGTTCAACATAAACGGATACCAGTCCGAACTCGGTCTATATAACGCCGGAATCCACGAAGCCCATGTGCAAACATGGATGGATCCTGGAACCATCTAGTCCCAGCTTCATTATTCCGGACACTCGTGCTGAAATCTTTTGTTTAGTATTCGTTATATTTATACGTAAGTGGATTCAACAGTGGAGATCCAGCCATGGATGTCGAAAAGAAAACCACTTCCGACATGAAGGACCCCATTGCTCAAGAAAAGGACCTTCAGACCGGCGTCATCACGGACCTCGACGAAGGCGAAGTCTTCCTGCGAGAAAATGGCATCACGAACGACCGCGTCCACGAGCTCCTGGGTGACAAGCCTCGCAACAAACGTCTGGTGCGCAAGGTTGATTTGCTTCTCATGCCTCTTCTAGCAGGCACCTACACGCTCCAGTATATTGATAAATCGGCATTGGCATATTCCGCGGTATTTGACCTGTTCACAACCACACATATGTCAAGCAATCAATACGGCTGGCTGGCCAGTATTTTCTACTTTGCATACCTTGCTGCTGAGTATCCATGGGGTTACCTTGCCCAAAAGACGAAAATGGCCAAGGTGGTGTCTGGGAATATAGTGGCCTGGGGTGCAATGCTCATGATCACCGCGGCTTGCACTTCATTCACGGGCATGGCGATCTGTCGATTTCTCCTCGGTGTCTTCGAGGCTCCAATCACACCTTGCTTTATGATGATTGTCGGTATGTGGTACACACGGTCCGAACAACCCTTTCGAGCAGGCGTGTTTTATAGTTGCAACGGTCTTGGTGCAATGATTGGAGGCCTCCTCACCTTTGGCATTGGTCAGATCAAAACTATTGCGGTTTGGCGGGCCATCTACTTGATCCTCGGTGGTGTCACCATTCTATGGGGTCTCTTGATGTTCGTGTGGCTCCCAGACGACATCATGTCTGCCAAACGCTTCACTCTCGAAGATAAAGCCCTCCTCATCGGCCGTGGTCGTCTCAATCGAACAGGAATCATCAATCGCCGAATCAAATGGTACCAGATTCGAGAAGCGTTCATTGACCCTCAAGTCTGGATTCTGTTTTTCTTCATGTTGTTTAACGAGACAATCAACGGCGGTATCGCCAGCTTCAGCAAGCTTATCATCAAGGGTTTGACAGGCAGCGCAATCACAACAGTTGCACTAGGAATTCCGTTCGGTGCTTTTCAGATCTTCTGGGTCCTGTCGGGCACGTATCTTGCGTCCCGGATTCCCAACTTCCGCACTATCGTCATGTTCGCCTATTTGATTCCAACTATCATTGGTATATGCATAATGTGGAAGCTGTCACATAAGACGCATAAGGTTGGGGTTTTGTTTGGCTACTACATCGTTGGCTCTTATGTGTGCTCCCTTGTACTTGCATTACAAATGCCTGCTACGAATCTTGGTGGCTACACGAAGCGTACAACCAGTGTCGGCCTAGTCTTCCTGGCATATTGCGTTGGAAATATTATCGGACCTCATGCATTCTTAGCTAAGGAAGCTCCTATCTACCAAACTGGATGCAAAGTCATTTTAGCATGTTCGTCTGCTCAGGCAGTTTTGGCTATTTCTCTGCGGTTGCTCTTCATTTATCGCAACAAGCAGAGAGATGCTGCCGCGGCGAATGTGACTGGGGTAGAAGGAATTGAGGCCTCGGGAGGAGACGAGTTGCATGATTTAACTGACTTTGAGGTTAGTCCTCTTCCATCTTACCCCTTTTGTCCAGAGAGATGTGCTGACAGGAGAACAGAACCCTCACTTCCGGTATGTACTATGAAGGACTCTCGCTGGAGGGATTTTCTTCGTTAGTTGTAGGCTTATTTATCTTATCTGCTTTATTGTTCTCGTATTTTACTATAGGATATCTGTGTACATATCTATTTTATATCGTGAATCATTACTCAAGGTCGATGTCATTCATTAGTAGAAGTTGCGATACGGGTACCCTTCCAGATACGGCATCTGTACCATATCAGAGAACACCGAATTATCAGGCATACTCCCCGGAATAGAGCCAAAAGTCATAACTTCCTGAAAGAAAATCGGATTGATAACTCCGAGATTTATTCCGTCTCGACCTCCCACGATTCCAGGGTCCAGATTCGAAGAGTCATGGTTTCTATGAGAAAATGTAGCTCCGGTTTGCCCTTGAGCATGCTGATTATTTCTTCGAGGGAAGAAATTGCCTCCTGATTCTCCCCTACCTGAATTTTGATTGCCGGGCGGATTTTTTCTCCATGTAGCTAGGTTGTGTTTGTCACTTAGATTTTCAACTACGGTCTCGCAGTGATCTAGACATGTGTTTGCTAGATCCCAATTGGTTTCGTCTTTCGCCTCTCGTAGGAAATCGATAAGACCTTTTGCGCTTGCAACGCATTCTTGTGCAGTTTCCGGGTTTTCTGCTTCAAGGGCACAGCGAAGTATAAGTGTTGTCGCTGAATTAAAGTGATATGTAGTATCTTGAGTCACGTATTTAGTGATGCGATCCCTTTATTGGAGCTTCATACCTCGGGAAACTTACAAGGGAGCCAGAAAGCATCGAGCTCATCCCTTTCTAGGCTTGTAACAAGCTCTATTACCGCGCATGCTGCTTTCCCGGCATCTCGATTGATAATACGTTTTGTCGTCCCGGATGTCAGTCGCATCCAACCGATGAAGCTCCTAGATTTGTAGCATGTCAAAATAAGGCTGGAAGTGACAGAAACAGGAGAAAGTCGTACCAGGAGCCCGATTCTCCAAAGACACATCTTTATTACCAAGTAGCATAGCTGCAGGTTCAGAGCACCGGCAGCTTTTCTATCAAAGGAGGCACTGCCAGGACGTAGCCAAGTGGGTAGTTTCTCTTCCCATTCATCGAGTGCCGTTTCGTGACGCCGTAAAGCTCTAAATGCATGACCTGAGCCTTGGGGTTGTAGCGTGTAGATCAGAGGCAGGATTTCTCCCAAGATCATAGTTAATTGGCAAAGTGCTATAAATGAGAGGGCACCTTGAACTCGAACAACGGAGATTGTCTCTTCATCTGTGATAGAATTCACCCCTAATGTGTCTGAATCTGGCACTGGGACATCCCACTGAGAGCGGTGGATATGAGGCGGAGTCCCGTGGGATAGACTCGCCCTTCATCTAGTCAGAGAAAAGTACAGTCTATAAGTGAAGTCACAACATGGCCTACCATTGATCATGAATTAATATTCCCCACCAAGTCCGAATACGTAAGTTCTTCTGCCGAACTGCCAAATCCCAGTTCAACGGATTGCGGTTCAAGCCCAAACTCTGAGCCAGGGCGACGACACGACCAACATTGACCGCATTGTATGTGATGGAGGTTGTTGGCCGACCAAGGAGATCGAGGATACACGACAATACTGTGGACAAGTCAGGTGCTATAAAATCATCGTTCATTGCACTCACTGCCAGATTCCACATGTACCGAACATCTGGAGTTGGACGTCCTGTAGCTGATATCGCCTTGGAAGTTCTCCATAGGATCAGTGACACGGCGTAGAGCTCACATACTAAAGTATATGGGAGGCCTTCCTGGGGATACGCTTCAAGAATTGCTTTTTCATCAAGTATTGGAAATGGTGGGTGGATATTGTCAAAATACCTAGATACGTGATACGTGATTTTAGAAACCAACGAACTTGTAAGTGGCAAGGACATACAACATACACACGACAGAGTTCTGGGCCCAAGGGCTCAACAATCTTCTCCATCGCCTCATACTGCCTAAACCCAGCGGTACCATTGCCGGAAGGTGCTATATTGCGATGGCGAGGAACTTTCATATACACTACCGGATTGCGAGGGTCATGAGAATAGACACTGTACGGGTTTGGCCGAGCACGCGATGCCGCTGTGTTGTAAGCCGGGGACATATAGCGTTCGAGGACTTGCGCATCGCGGGCCATTTCTGGGCCGACAATATGGGTGGATTGGGTTTTGCTTGCATCGTTTGGTGTGAAGGGGGGTGGAGGAGGAGGATGATCACCAGCAGTGGAAGCTTCAGCAGGCGTCGCTGGAGACAATGACTGACGACGCGAGGCCGGTGTCTTACTGGACATTCGTCGCCTTTTCCGGCTTCTCTCTGCAGTCGTTGAGATTGATGCCTCGCTATGGAGACTAGTTCTTGAACATGCTACCCGGTGCATAACACATTCCACACATGGTTGGTCCAATGACTGCTGAGTGCACCGAGATTTGCGTCTGCGACAGAAGTCGCAAGCAGGAAACTTGTGCGACCGGTAAGGGCGCGATGGAGGTGGAGTTGCTGAATTGACATTCTCGTCTGTGGTGGACATAGTTTGAGCTTGGACAGATAATGTTTGGTGTATGGGGTGAAAGAGTTTCCCGATCGGAGAACTCTGTCGCTATTTAAGTTGACGACGGTCAGATAACGAGATAAGCTCCATGGGCTGTATGGTCACCCACAGCAGTAGGTTGCAAGCTATCAACCTGTAAGCATAGAAGCACTAGATTATTTGCTTGCTGACCGTAAGGAAGTATGACTCCAATAATTTGAGAATGTTTCAAGTCTCTCGCACTAGTAATACGTAGTTGGATTAAATAACCCTAACCCTAGTTAAAATTCAACCAATCAGAGAGTATATGTATTTTGAAACTACAAATGGACAAACAGCATAATAAACGTATTGCTAGAAAACATCCACTGATGAATTGGGTATTTATATCATATGTACATAACCAATGATCAGAACTGCGTGTTGATATGAGTCTATCTCGGCGCTCTGGGTTTCGCTGGTGCCATCCCTTTCACCTTATCAGAAAGTTTCCATTTCTGCAGTCTTGTCTGTCTCCTCCAACTCTTCATTCCAATCGAAATGAACACAACCCCATTCCAGAACCCGCGTAGGGATCCCATTGCCCCAACAGTAACCATCAGCGGATACGAAGAATGGTTTGGATTCACAAATGCGGATATCCTGTTGATCGTGGGAGCAACCCATGTTGCCAGCAGGACTAGGAAAAACACCATTGGCATGAGGATGTACTGTCTGAATGAGACATGTGACTGCTTGGAGTGGTTGTAATCGAGGACCATGTGGGAGGGAAGTGCGCTTTGTTCGATGAAGGATTGGGGCCCTTTCTGGTCTGGATGTGAAGAGAGAGATGGTTGGGTTCGGATATTGACTTCGACTGTAACGGCGAGTGTGTTGCTCGGGTGGTCGAAGGAGTGGTTTTTTGTCGAGATGTTGGAAGAGAGTGCGATGTGATCTGCATGAGAAGCATTAAATTGATGCCGGAGCTTAACAACTTTGACTCCGACAAGGATATATAGAATCAATACTATAAGAATCAGGAACCTGAAAGTAAGCCTATCAGTAAGACAACCGAAGAAATATAGATTTTATCAGAGAATGCGGCATACCAGATTGGCCCGTAGTAAAACAGAATCCGAAAGAGAACCCAATTAGGAGAAATTGAGCACCAGAACTGTTGAACAGAGATTAGCTGAGTATAAGGACAAAAGGAGAACAACTCACTGTTACGCTTCCATACATAGGACCCTTGTCTAGAGTATGGATAAAAAGAAAGACCAACGCAGGAATAGCTACAACGCCCGTAATAATAGTAATATAGTAAATTTCAAGCTTGCGTAAAGCCTCCGCTTCAAAGCGATGATATACAACGAGATAAACGTCAACCGCCATTGCAACAGTCCATAAAACATCTGCCATGGGGAACCTATCCTCGCTCAGTATGTGTTAATGTATGATAAATGATAAAGCCGCTGGATGGGAACGTACATCTGGAGACAAAACCCCTGAAACTGGCACAAAGCCGAAGAGTTGCCTGCATCCGGACCGCTTGTTGATATCATCGTTGCAATAAAGTCAAACAGATTATAAAATGCATTGATAAAAATCAGGCGGTGCATCGGGTTACGGAAATGGCGTGACGAGGCAAACGTGAGATGATCGTGACGACCCCTAGGATGGAAAGCGTGGACGCAAAACGTCCAACCAGGGTTAGGGTATGAAGCTGTGCTTCTGTGAGGGCCATGGAGGGTGGTGTATTGAGGAAGTATAGGCTCTGTGACCAAGCTCATTGAACGCATTGTACTTTCTCGAGGGGGACAATGGCCCTACACTATTGCGGATGATTTCATGGCTACATGCAAAGTCGAAGACGGAGCGACCAAGAAGCTTAATATATCCATCTATGTGGGTTCTTCCTAATCCAAACCATGGAGGGATTATGCTGGTGATTGGGAGTAGCTTTGAGAGTAGAAATTTCTTTTTCTCAGCTTTCAGGAGCTATCTATTTTGCTACCCATATGTATCAATAGACATGGTGTTTCGCCGTTGTTGTTGGACAATGATTGTGAATTTGCAAAACAATATGGCGTGATTGGGACTGCCTTTAGTATTTATACTCGATATTGCTCTCGTTCTTCGTATGAGACTCGTATATATGCCGGGCACGTCCCGCACTAGGGCTTTGCTTTTTCTGCTCCCCGCTTAGGACAGCATCAGCTCAAAATCAACCCTAGAATTATAAACATGAAACGACCAATTGAGATTGGCACTATCTTTCGACTCATACTGTTTTCCGTGCAAGTCCTGTTTATGCCGAGGAGCATCTCCGTACAAGATTAGGGTTATTGAACCAATGGGGCTCAAAGGATCATCAGCGACCAACAGAGCATAAATAGCCTTCTATTAATGAGAGCCCATTGAGGCTCGAAGTCAAGATAGAGGTAGATCAGATCTAGTCTTGAAACTCGTGATATTTGAAGAGAGCGCGATAAGCGAGAATTGCGCATCACCCACCTGAAGCAGCGTAAGCACGAACCCCCCCATCATCTGATGTGTCAAATAAACTCAAGGCAAGTACTTTAGTTCCCATGCCAAACGTCATTTCTGTCGTTGATTTTGCCATGCGTGGCTAATCCAAAATCATTATTCAGATCTTCTCCCCTGACTATACCTTTCTCTAACAAGCACGGTGATTGTCATCCGCAATCTCCGTACATAGTAGACCATAGTACAATGATTTCCAATGATTTTAGGCTTTGAAGCCGTTATTATAATTTATGCATATAATACATGTTCAAAGACGAATCATTATTGAGCTAGGGCCTCGACGGAAGTGAGAAATCACATCAGTGCTTCTTAATTTAACGTAATCCACAAGCGAACCTGCACTACAAGCGAACCGGCACTTTTTCCCGAACACGTACACAATATTGATCTCAAATCTCAATTTCTAACCCACATACTAATTATATACAAAAAATTAATTCCTAATACGATTAGGACATCCGGTTATTTTATGTCCTGCAACACCACAATCACTGCAGCGAAATTGACGTCGTACAGGTGGATGACAGACTGGAAGCTCAGGCTCGGCCGGAGCAGTAGTAACAGCTTGGGATGCTTCAACCCAACCTTGTACGAGTGCTTGAGCTTCCTCTCTGGTAATTCCCTGCTCATGAGATATTTGCTGCTTAGATCTTCGACGTTTTTGCTTCTCCTTCTCATGTGCAGCCCGTAGATCATGGAGTTCCTTCTGTGCAATTGTAAGCTTATTAATACTCATCCCATAAGCCTTTGATGCCCGTGTAAACACTTCACCAATAGCCTCAGATGAACTCCTTGTATGCCGGCTTATTCTCTTCTTCGTAGTAGTCATTTGGCGCTTAAATTGACATGCGTTTTGAGGGGTTTGCAAGCAGGATGATTGTGTATCACTTGATCGACTTGGAGGGGGTGTTGGAGTCTTCAATCGAACAGTAAGCTGTTGATAAACTCGATCTGGATTGAATGGTACTAACCCAGTTACCATAAAGCTATTCCGAACAGTTTGAGCTTTATATGCCATCGTACGAGCCTTCGGGAATGCAGTGAGAAAGTCGATTTTGTCAATGTGATTGAATCCAAGCCTCATTCGCTGCTCAATAAGCCGTCCATATTCTCGCTTTAAAACAGCAAAACAGCCAACATCAAGAGGCTGTAAAAGATGTGAAGAGTGAGGAGGCATACAGACCGGAATAATATTATTCTCAGTGCATGTACGGTCAAATTCAGCAGTTAAATGGCTTCCATGGCCATCAAGAATCAACATCTGATATTTCCCCAATGTACGGCCATCAGTAAGAGGAATAAAATGAGTTTTAAGCCATTCTAATCCAATCTTATCTGTCGTCCATCCATTGTCGCTAATGTTGATTTTCCAGTCGTCTGGAAGATCCTCAAACCAGCCTAATCGAGTGTATTTCTTTGCCTTGAAAATAATATACGAAGGCAATGCCCATCCAATCGAATTAACTGCCTCAATTGCAGTTACCCATTCTCGGTTACCAGGCTGTAATAGCTTTGGCCGAGCATATCGATCGCTTCCAGTGATAACCTTTGCAGTCGCACAGAGTCCCATAGCAAAGCCAGTCTTATCAAAATTGTAGATATCTTCTGGCAAGATCCCATACTCTAATATAACCTCTCGTACGCGATCAAAATACTCTTGGATTATCTTCGGATCTTTGCACTTAGCACGTTCATAGTTATATTTCCGTGAGAACTTTGATTCAATC
The DNA here is from genome assembly GCF_000003125.1 of Talaromyces stipitatus ATCC 10500. Lineage (NCBI taxonomy): Eukaryota > Fungi > Ascomycota > Eurotiomycetes > Eurotiales > Trichocomaceae > Talaromyces > Talaromyces stipitatus. Next base: position 1,075,426 of record NW_002990120.1, on the reverse strand, counting down.
TCTGGGCGACGTTTGACAAGGTTATATACCCAATTCTCTCCAACCCGGCGGTTTCCGCGTTGCGAAAGAAGATAATCGGCCATCTCTCGTACAAGAGAGTGTCGAGGGGGTAATCCACGTTTATCTAAATCGAGTATCCATTTGACAAGCGATTCCTCCTCACACTGAGTTAATTTATGGCTGTTGGCGCGAACTTGAGATCTTTGTTGAGTGCCGTTTAATCTGTCTTGTAGAGTCGCCCGGGGTATACTGTAAATCCTTGCAGCTCGAGCCACGCGCAAGATTCGTCCATTTTGTAAATCGGAAATAGCTAATAAGATTCGTCCTTCTTGCTCAGCTAAATCTTTCTTATTTTTATTGCGAATTGGTGGCATTTTGGCGTGTTGAATAGTATGGAATTAATATTGTGTACGTGTTCGGGAAAAAGTGCCGGTTCGCTTGTGGATTACGTTACGTTTTAGGGCAAGTTCTGTATTACTTAATACCGCTGTTCCTATGTAACTAGGTAGCGTTACAAAGGAACAGGTTTATATGTTTTATATAACTAAATATTATGAGAGGAGTTAGCATAGCGCTGGATTTGTGCATATATTTCCCTTTTGAAGGACATACACGATACGTGCGTGTTCCTGTATTGCTGAAGTAAGCAAATTATGTGCTTAAAGCGATCTATAAGCCCTATACATTGACTGATCCAAAAGCTCCGTGTCACATTGTTTAAGCTATTTGCAGACTTAACTTCTGCATGAGCTCACTGGCAGGGCATATAACTTCAAGGGAAAGGCCGGATTTACTCCTTGTACTTCCTATCATGGAATCCCGCAAGAACTTCTACAGTTCCATCCCCCTTCTCCGCCCAACGTTTCTTCGCAATCTCAGGATTAAGCTGCAGAGTCTGTTTAGCCCTAACCCATTCTTCCATAGTCACCAACTTCTCAAATCGTGGCTTCACTCCAGATTTCTGCAAGACCGGAGAATCTGTAATGGGCACAAGTACAGTCTTGTTATGTGGGCGAGCAAAATAAAGCAAACCCGTCCGCTTATACTGTCGTTGATCCTCCGGGGGTGCCACGACCCGGTGCACAGAACTCTTCAACCAACCACCCGTCAAATGTGAGATTGTATCTGCGAGATTGACAGTGATTGTACCAGGTTGAGCAGAGACCCAAGTCCAATTATTATCCTCACCCAAGATCTGGAGACCGGCAACAGGTTGACGGAAGAGTAAAGTGACGGTACCGAGATCAGTGTGGCCGCCCCCCTTGCCATAATTGTTTGCTTCCCATTCCTCTTCTGTACGAGGATGATATAGCATGTATCGGAAGTGATCTTCACTTTTCTCCTCGTAAGTGTGTTGCTTGACGAGGTAATCTTCATCAGGCAATTCTAGAATAATTGCAAAGAGTCGCAACAACGGTAGCACGACATTCGCATGCAAAGCTCGGTGGAATGTCTCAATTTCCGGTAAATGAGCCTTGATCAGATCTGGATGATTATATTTCCCTTCGAAATCCTTGGTGAATTTGGGGATGTTGTACATCTCTATATTATCTCTGGTATTATTGGCGCCCACGTACCGGCCTGGTCTACGCCAGCCATTGTAGTCAGCTTCGCCATAGTTGACTTCGTATTTCTCTTTTTCTTGAACCGGCAGTTCAAAGAAATTCTGTGCCAGAGTGAACTGCTGGTCTACTTGTTCTTGGGTTAGACCAAAGTTCTTGACGTAGAAGAAGCCAACGTGGTGGACGGCATGTTCGAGTTGTTTGGCAAGACGTTCTTTGCCTCCTGGCCGATGGTAGTCTTCGAGGTCAAGGGTAACCAGCTCAGACCAGGGGAGATTGGCTTTGGTTTCCGGTGGGTGGACGTAGTGCTTAAGGGTTTTATAGGCGTATTGTTCAAGGTCTACAGCAGGAGTTTGAACTGCGGTGGGTTCGATTGTAGTGGTAGCCATTGTATTTTGCTTATTGATCCGTCCGGAGTCTTCTCAATTCCATATTGTCAAAAAGAGTATTAAATGCTGCATTGGCATTTGATATGTAGTTGGTCGTGCGGGGAAGAAGATTGTCATAATCTTAAGGCTAATGTCGCCATCGCTGATATCCGCGCTTCCCATTCATCCATTTCCTGATAAAGAGAGCCAGATCATATGTCTGATTTGAAATCAAACAGGCCATAGAATTCAATCAAGTCATGAATACACCTCGTCCTCGCCTTGAATTTGGACGGATCTCGGGCCTTTTCCATCCGAGAAACATGCCCTGATATCTTCTTGGAAGTCAATTGGCTCATGGTAGTTCATAAACATATTGGCACTCAGAGGGCGTTTATATAGTCCATATTAATTGTTTAATAATAAGAAATTGCCAGCGAAGCACATCAAAATATGGTTATATGGTGCAATTGACTTGTATCTCATGAGGAAATGCAACCTGATGGCGAAAACGAAGTACACATGTTACCATTGAAGATTTCTTGTAGACATTATCCTGTGGTAGTATTTATTCGGAATTTTGAGTCTCAAGAGATGTCTCTGTTCATTCTTTCAATGCGAGAATTTGTGTTACACTGGATCCAAGATGTCGAGCAGCGCTCAGAAAGACACCGCGGTCACTGAGACCAATGTGCCATCAGAGATTCAATCACTGCCAGAAGATACTATCAAAGAAACCTCATACTTCACATCAATCAGACGCTACATCTGGGACGACCCTGCTAAATCCTCCAAAGAAAAATGGTTCCTGTTCAAGCTCGATATCTTCTTGCTCAGCATTTCTTGTCTCGGGTATTTCAGCAAGAACCTCGACCAAGCCAATGTCGCTAATGCATATGTCTCCGGAATGTCAGATGCATTGAAAATGAAAGGCAGCGAGTTAACATATGCCGGCAACGTCTTTACGGCGGGCTATGTTCTCGGTCAATTGCCTGCGGTCATCCTAGTTACCCGCATTCGTCCTTCGATTCTCATCCCGACCATGGAGGTTCTTTGGTCAATCTTTACATTCTGCTCAGCTTCTGTAAAGACTACTTCCCAGCTATACGCCATACGATTTCTGATTGCTCTCTGTGAGGGAACGTATTTCCCGACTGTTGTATACATTATTGGCTCATGGTATACCAAGAGTGAGCGCGGAAAACGCATGACCATATTCTACGCCACTGCAAGTTTTGCGGGAATGTTCAGTGGCTATCTGCAAGCTGGTGCATACAAGGGTCTCAATGGTGTGCTTGGCCACGCCGGATGGCAATGGTTGTTTATTGTCTGTGGCATCATCAGTCTACCGATTGCTATCACGGGATACTTCTTTTACCCAGACTTCCCCGAGACGACTCGCGCATTCTACATCACCAAAGAGGAAGCAGAATTCGCACGAAGACGGTTAATTGCCGACGGCATGAAACCCCTTGGAGCATCCGCATGGGACCGCACAAAGATCTTCCGTATTATGAAACAGTGGCAGTTCTGGGTTCTGCCCGTGGGATACTTTCTCGTTCAAGGAAGCTACCCAATTTATCAACCTGTTTTCGCCCTTTGGCTCAAATCAACTCATCATTCTATTTATCAAGTCAACGTTTGGCCTACAGGTCAGTACGCTGTTGGTGTAGTGGTGCAGTTACTTGCTGGCGTCATTTCTGATTCTCCTTTGCTCCGTGGTAGACGCTGGCAAACCCTTATAGCCATGCAAATCCCCACAATCTTTGCCTGTATCGTACTCGCCGTCTGGGATGTTCCGATTGGCCTCAAATACGCGGCCTATTATCTGACATTCACTGCTGCCGGAGTCCCAGGTATCTATTACGCTTGGTATTCGGACCTAATTCCACATGATCATGAAATGAGAGGGTTTGTGATTGCTACTTCAAACATGTTTAGCTATATTCAGTCTATTTGGTGGACTTTGACGGTTTGGAGGACGGTTTTGGCGCCTCGTTTTCATGCTGCGTTTATTGGCGCTTCTTGTTTAGGGGTTACTCTCTGTGTCCTTGCCGTTGTGCTCCGACTTTTGGAAAAGCATGATATCAAGAAGCGAGCTTTGGTCGATGAGGGTACAGGTGATGAGGAAACAGCAAGAACGGGTGCTAGGTAGTACTTAGGGATTGCAAATAGTTGCTACTTAGGTAACGTTGATATATAGTGACTGCTCAAAGCGTGAGAAGCACTGTCTAATTTGCAAGAGAGCTCGTTTGTTCCTCCTTCTGATACGAAGGGATACTCTCACCGGCACGCCATTTATACTTGCTCCCCGGGTGGTCCTCTGGTAATCTCCTCGATCCGATAAAAACTTCTCGAGCAGTAGCGCCTTCCTTTTCTACATGACTCCTGAATCGTCCACGACGTCTTAATTCCGGAATCAGATACTCAGCCATATCCTCAAAACAGCCCGGATTCGTTATATGAATGACATTAAACCCATCCACATCCGTCAAATCCACCCACTGCTCAATTTGATCAGCGACTGTAGTAGGACTTCCAATCAGTTTTGCCTGTAGACCACCAACACTCAAATACTCGGCAATGGTCTTCTTGGTCCAAGGTTGACCCTCCGTTCCGGGCACTGAGGCTGCCCATCGTCGTATGAGAGACTGAACACGAGGTGAATCCGCGACGAGGAAATTCTCCGTATCAGAATACTTGGACAAATCAACACCTGTCCATCCACCAAAGAGGGCATAGGCACCTTCATAGTCTGCATATTTCAGGTACTCTTCACGCTTGGCTTGAGCCTCTTCATCCGTCGCAGCCACGATAACGCAGATCGCTAAGATGATCTTTATATGGTTCGGATCACGACCTTCTTTCTTTGCAATGGCGCGGATATTATCTACCGTTGCACGAACGCCTTCAGGGGTCTGGCCTCCAATGAAGATGGCTTCTCCATGCTTGCCACCGAAGCCATTTCCTGCCTCGGAGACACCCGCTTGGAACAAGAACGGAGTTCTTTGTGGCGATGGCTCACAGAAATGAGGACCAGGGACTTCAAAGTATTTGCCTTTGTGATTGATTTGTCGTACAGCATCATTCGCAATGTAGATGCCGTTTTCTCGATCTTCAAGGACGGCATCGTCCCGGAAACTGCCTTCCCATAGCTTATAGAGGACTTCCATATACTCATGCGCAATGGCGTATCGCTCGTCGTGCGGGATTTGCTCCTTGAGCCCGTGGTTTCTAGCAGCACTGTCTAGGTAAGAAGTAACAATATTCCATGCAACTCGGCCTTGGCTATAATGGTCAACCGTCGAGAACCTTCTCGCCAATGCATATGGCTTTTCATATGTCAAACTCGCCGTCACCCCGAAAATCAGATTCTTCGTTACAGAAGCCATTGTCGGAACCAAAAACAGAGGATCATTAACGGGGAACTGTGCGCCTGATGCCAATGCCGGTACAACATTGGCGGGGCCTTTGTAAACATCGTAGGGACCCAATGTGTCGGCAATAAACATTGCGTGAAACCCTGCTTTGTCGAGTAGCTGTGCGAGATCTGTCCAAAAGCAAAGTTTTTTGTATTGATCTGTTTTATTGCGGGGATGTCTCCAGAGACCGGGGGCCTGGTGGCCCGGAGTGTTCATGACAAAGGCATTGAGGATGATCTGTTTCTTGGGTGAGACAGAGGTCGCTGAAGGGATGGTTTCTGTCATTATAGCTTATTGATTGTATATGAAATTGAATCAGCGTAAAAAAAGAAAGACAACTCCTATGCCTCGAGGAAGAAAGGCCCCTCTATATGTTGCTCAAGCTTGAGAGATTGTTAGTGCTATAATTGCCTATTTAAGCAGTAATCCAGGGCTGCCCCAGTTCTCGCCATCGTCTGGCCGCGGCACGTCATTCTCGTTCTCATTCGTCTGATAGGTTCTAGTGGAGGATCAGAACACATCCCGATTGTCGCTTTTGACGAGCTTTTGATTATCTAGATATCGAATGAAGACGGATTCAGAAATCAAGATCCATGAAATATTTATGTATATATTAAGTCTATTAGCTATATCCAGTCCATATGTCAGATGTAAATCCCGAAGCAAAATCACTTCTCAGCCACGGGCCACACAGTCCATCCAACAGCAATGCATACTTTCAAAAATCCCGAAATCCACAAGGCGCTCTGCATCTCAGCATCACTGCGACATAGCCAACCTGCAGCGATGGCACCCACAAGGATAGCGACAGCTGACCCAATGCGTCTATTCCGTTTCACATTCTTCGTAACACCATCCGTAAGTTTCGGGTCAGATGCGATATCGAAATACACCGAAGTCAACACCACAGTTGGTAACTCGTTGAATCCCATTCCACGACTAGCCGTAATCTGTCCACCAAATTGAAACGCCAGGAGCGCGATGGGAATCAATTCCAAAAATAGTGAGCCGCTAGTAGGTTGATTATCTATATCGTGCGGAATCGCATTACCTTCGATAACTGCTGCAGCAATAAATATGAAGATAGCCTGGGCAGCGAAACAGATTGTCAATGCGCCCCTCTTCCGGTTCCCGACTGCACGCATTATCTTTGCGAATACGAACGATCCAGTGAAAAATCCCGTGATTGAGATCAATGATTTGAGCCATCCGTACGGTTTATTTGTCGGTATACCCGAGGCACCCAACCCCACGAAAATTGTATTTCCTGTTTGCATACTGATGAAACAACCAAAGGACGCATAAACGACACCGTCACATAATCCAGTCGTCAACGAGCAGAGGATGAATATCAGGTCTGCATGATTTGTGCTGACGATTTCACCCCAGCGTCCTCGTCGCGCGGACTTTTGTTGGAGAATCTGGTCGTCATCTTCTTTGGAGAGGTTTCCGTTCGGGTTGTTGGCGGTTGGGAGGCTTGCTTCTAGATCTTCCCCTTGGTTCCTGGCATTTTCCAATGGTGTTACCGGTGCAGGTGTCGCATTGTTGTGATTCCCGGGTGCTGTTCTACTTTCCAATTTCTGATCGAAGGCGCCAGGTTGTGCCATTGTTCCGGGTATCGCGTGGCCCTGCGATGCGATAGCTCGGTATCAATCCGCTCCGTGGGATGAGAAAGCGCGCCGTTTAAGAAGTGATATTATTTCTTGTCGGCTAAGGTGTCATTAAGTAGTGTTATAGTGGCAGAATGTATTGCAGCCAAGGTACAGCGATTGTAAAAATTTTCGTGATCACGACATTCATTGTTGTTTTTAGCCGTCGGCGTTTTCACCGGAGCGAGATTCGGCACAGGGGCGATAAGTTATCGATAAGCTGATAGCCAGGTACCCGGCCGAGACAATTTGCCTAAGCCCTAAACCTAAGAATACTCTAGGTAAATGTTTTACTTGTCGGATTTCTGCATTCCACTACCATTTCAAACTGAAAATCTGCTTATAATTTATCTAACTTTTTGTCCTATGCTTCTCAAACTGTCGACTGATCTCAAGCATGCTCCCGGGCCACCAATCCTCTTCCTGATTCCACAACCACATCGGTTGCCGTGCATCATTTCTGAAAGACGCAATCTGACCAAGCTCCCAAGCTCCAATGTCACCGATCCACCACACGTTATCTAACATGAGCACAAGAACGAGCCAATGAGCGAATATATCTAGCGCAAGCTGGTGCGCTGGACTAGGCTCTGGTGTCCAAACCATGCCGTGACCAACTGGAGCATCCGTCTGAATGAGGTTGAGCATATCTTCAATCAGGTTCAGGTACTTGTTGGGAACTTTATGAATAAAAGCCATAATAAATCTTCGAGGAAGTGGCGATGGTACCATGGAGGTTATACTAGCTGCGTATCTTCGGAGCCATGGAGAGACTTCCGACAATTGCCCTACCGGGTCAACATCGACTTCAAAGGCGAGTGGCGTGCTAGCCATCGAGTCATTTGTCGGAAATGTTTCGGTCACAATGCTACCTAAAATGCTTAAAGCAACAAAGCACGCTTCGATCTCGGGGTTGCCATGAATAGACAGTGTAAGTGGACTATCGTAACCACTTATCTCGCTACTTGCTTCAAGTATAGCTATTTCCCTAGTCCTTCTGCGCAGCTTTTCCATTGATGGGCCCACCGTAGCGGATATAATAGGGTACAAGGCATGATTTATCGGAGGTCTCTGCTGCTGGAGCTGAGATGATGCTCGAAAATATGATCTGATCCGTGAATCGTTCCCTGCCGTGGGGAGATTAGGTGAACGATCCCAATCAAACTGTGCCGTATCTGTCGATTGACTGTTATTGAGAAGCCCCCCATAAGCCATGTGAACGGCACGAAAGAGTCTAATCCATTGGGAGTGTCTGGGCAACAAATCCTCCTGCAGCCGGTCACCCAAACTCGCCGTTTTAGCTAACCAGATACGCGCACAATGGCTGCCCGAACCATACATTCCCATCATAGCTGCGTTGGCCAAGACATGGTCGTAGTGTTTGGTTTGAGGCAACGTAGCTTGCACCGCCCGTAGTGAATCCATGTGATATCGATTTGCTAGTGATAGAAGTTCAATGACTTGGTTACGGCCTGCATCAGACGCCGACAGCTGGTTTATGATATCAAGACATTTGCATACTTCAGATAATGCCAGTACAGACTTCATGAGAGGCTTACTCTCACAAGCTAAAGTTGGAATTCTGATCTGCAGAGTGTTCTGCTCCTCGTCCCCAACGGTTAGGTCCTTGCTAGTATGATCGAGATAGTGTTGAAACAGCTCAAACTCTACCGGCGTAAGATCTTGCGCTGCCTTTGATAGCAATGCGGAGTCAAGATTCCTGTCCTGTTTAGGCAGTACAGTTGACAACTGCGATGAAGCGAGGTTTGATACTGATGATAATGGACTTCCGGAAATTCCAAACGAATGATTAGAGTTCGCGGGACTCCCTCTTCCATACTTTGCTCGAGATTTATGCTGCAGTGGCAATACATCTAATGAATCCACCATAAATACATCTGCTAATATGGATTTCGGATTCCAATTGGGATATTGGCAGCTGAGATCCATCCTTTCACATCTCGAGCACTTCGGTAAACGCTCGTCGCACTGAATACAGAGCATAATTAGAGTTATTCAACTAAAACTTTTATCTGGGCTTCATACATACCTTAATTCTGCGTTTTTTGCATTTTGTGCACCCATATCTGGACTTTTTATGTGACCTGCGTGTCCTGAAACCACCCGCCTCGGGGCTTGAAGCTTCCTCCAAGGTATTGATATTTCTCGACATATTGCATCTCTAGCTTTGGGGCATTTATTGTGTCGCGCAATTCAACCACGGGACTGCCCTTCATTTTATATTCATGGTCAAGAGCCTTGGTCAACCAAGTCCTCTAGTTATACCTAGGTATCTCTACTTTTCCAGCACCTAAGAAACTCATAAGGAACTCAGGGAACAGCAGTTCGGAAATCGGAACACAGCCCCATATATTTGGAATTCAATTATCCATTGAAAATCTTCTCTGCCTTTTTACATCGCGAGAGCTGAACAATTTGAAGCTTGGCATCAGATCCCTGAGGATAATAAAGGGTCTCGTTAAAGTCGTGTTCTCAGGACTAACTTCTTGCGAATTCCTAGTAACCCTCTAAAGCCATGCCTAATACCGCTAAGCAATAGGGCCCTGCGGGGCTGCTGTTAACAGGTGACATGGTTCGATGTCGATGCCTAGCCCCCCCACCTCCATGACAAATCTTCAACGTCTAAGCCTCAGCTCAACAAGGGAGTCTCCATCGTGACAAATTTTTCAAATCTCAGCTTCAAAGCGACCAATAGTCATGGAAGTGCGTATTCGGCAGTTGACGAATACGCGGTCTGCTTACGTGAGAACCAGCTAATGGGCTGCAGTTAACCACTGGGAATTTGAGGAAGTGCTACCTTCGAGCCAAGAAAAACACAATCTAGAAGCTTGAAATATTCGACGAACGGAATTTTACAAACCGGTCAATGGATTATACGCCAAAAGTCTGGTGATTTCATCTTCCATAGAGGGAAGGTAGTATCTAAGCTATTACCTAGGTAAAAGTTGATGAAAGTGAGTCTTATCGACATGTGCTACAGCCACTATCTTCATCTAAGGTACATGTGTCCGGACATGTCTGGGGAACTATTCATCGACTTATGCACTTCTTCCTCCACGACCAAGCTCATCGTAATTCCCGGTTGAGTCTCAGGCGCAAGCACAAGTTGAGACTAGAGAGAATATTTCCAACTCTCTTCAGCACTAGCCCAACCCTCAAGGAAGTTCGGTGTCGCAGTTTGCACGGTGTCGTTTGTACGGATTCCGGTTACGGCACTCTTGAAACATCCGGGTCGTGGTGGTGGTGCACCAGTCAACTGATCTTTAATCCACGGTAGCCACTTCATCTGACTAGCTTGAATGCTCGGGAAATGATCCATGGCTGAGTAGGTGACTAACTCAAGTGACTCGTTCCAATGCTCATCTTTTAACATCTTGCAAGTATCATCGACCGCGGACTCAACCGTATCAAGAGGGACTACAATGTCGGCTTCCCCAGAGACGATGAGCAGTGGACCCTTGAATTTCTTCCGTCCGTTTTCTGCTAACTTTGCATATTCCTGGACCTCGGGTGCGTCATACCAGTTGGGAACCGCTAATTCGTCAACAGTCACGTTTGTGAACGCAAGACTGTCTGTCGGGAGGCATCCATCCAAAGGCTTCAGGACGTTGAACCATCTATCGTAAGATACAGGTGTTAGGCCTGAGTAATTATATGACGGGAACGCAGCAGTGACTGCAGATATAAGCTTAGGTTGTCCAGCAATGATTACCTGGGCCCAAGGTTCTGTGATGTTGCTAAAAGCGTCTTTCAGATGGTCGAAGGTCCGTGTGGTGGGTGCAATAGCAACTGTGCCTTTGTATCCAGATATAGGTTCCTTGACCTGCTTCTCGGCGAATGCCCAAGTAGCTCCTCCTCCCTGGGAATGACCCATGGCAACAAAGGGCCCGTCAGCTGTTAGGAGATCGGGGAAAGCTTTCCGAGCAGCTATGGCGGCGTTGGCAAGATCGTTGGCTTGTGCCGGTCCGCTAAGCCAGGGGTGTCCTATCTTCTGTCCATTGGGCAATGTGTCGACGCCGAGTCCTGCATAGTCCGGCGCCACGACAACCATACCCTGAAGGGCGAGGAGGAAGGGAGTCATGAAGTGGTACTGCAGGTTTCGATAGTTGCTCGGTGCGCAGCCTCTCAGTACTCCAGAAGTACCATGAGCCCATGCTACCATCGGATATCCTTGATCTTTGTGGCCGCTAGTCGTGAGTGGCGTGTACGGCCAGAGGATATATGCAGAAGTCGGAAGCGTAGTACCATTCAGGTCATTAGTGGTGTATATGATGCGAGACATGGAGAGACCGCTCGGAATACTGTAGTTCAACAGTTGGGTGACCGGCTCCACGGTGATGAGGCTGCCCGGAGAAAGATCAAAGGAAAAGTTAGATGGTGTCGCGTAGAACGAGAAATCACGAGACGCATGCTGGTCTATTTCCCATGAGGAACCATTTTGCACTACTTCCAGGCAGAGGGCATCGCAAGTCGAGCTGGAGCCAGTAGCAGCAACAATGGATGCACCAGCACCCACGAAGGCCACGAGTGATAGGAAGCGAAAGTGTAAATACATTTTATCCAGTGTTCAAATAAGCGGTGGATAGCTATGGAGGTCAATGACACTGACAGTTCTGTCTGGTTCTTGTGGAATATCATGAGAGAGCTAACCCTTTTATACCTTTCATCGGACCATTGGAAGCTGTCAAAGTTTCTAAGTTGTTCAAGCTATTACGCTTACCGGGAGGATACGTAAATGATTGAGTATGGCTTTTACCAATCTAAAGAAAAAACCGACTCTCGTCCATAACCGGTCCAACAATAGATAGCGCGTAAAGAAAGGGCTCGCGAAACGCTGATGACGAGTGAAATAACCCTTTTACACATTTCATCCCTGAGGTTTAGGATCGGGTTCAGTATTCTGACTAAGTCCTCTTATAATTCGCGTATTCTATACGCGAATCATTGCTTGCCTTAAACGAGACTGAATACGCTCGGCCCCAAAAGTCTGGGATCCGAATACGCTCTGGGGCATAGTTCTTGTGCTGAATACGGTCTTTGAATACACACCTATAAGTATAAGTATGCCAGAACATCCCTGGATAAATTCAGGTCATAGTCAATTCAGGGAGACGCACAACACAATCATGAAGCTTACATTGTTTTTCGAGATATGTCTTTTAAGCCTTGCCGCATATGGCTTGCAATTCCCATCCGAAGGTCATGAATGGCATCCACCAGTTCCAGGAGACAGTAAGTCTTCCGTATCATATAACTCTGGCCTGGAATCAACTGACCAAGTCTTAAAGGCCGCTCCCCCTGCCCCGGTCTCAATGTCATGGCAAATCACGGCTTCCTCCCCCGTTCGGGCAAAAATATCGATCTGGCCGCTGTCCGCTCCGGTGTGAGCCAAGCCTACAACTACGCTCCAACCTCATTCGACACTGCCTTTGAGCAAGCTGTGGCCTTTAATCTTACAACAACAGGAAACATCTCTACTTTCAACCTCGAAGATCTCAAGAAGCACGATGACGTCGAGTTTGACGGTTCATTGTCGCGGAATGATGCCTTCTTCGGAGATGACAATACCTTCAATCATGCAATCTGGTGGACTACGGCCCATAGACTCGGTCTTTACGATTATGGTATCTCTGAGAAGGATAAATATGTTACAGTTGAGACGGCTGCCAGGGCCCGTGCTGCACGCGTTCGGGATGCCATGAGGATCAATCCAGTTTTCAATGCTTCCGCCAACGAGATGACCGGTAGTCCCGGCACAACGGCTCTGTACTTGACTACCTTGTGGGATGATGAGGCCGGTGGCGCTCCAAAAGAATGGGTTAGGGCTTTCTTTGGTAGGTTTCCCGCTGTTGTATACGCCTTGGGCATAACGTTGACTCTAATATTGGATAGAGAACGAACGCATTCCGTATCTTGAGGGATACCAACCTCCTATAGTGCCCAAGACTAGTGATGATATCAACGCAATGTTTGCGAGAGTTACTGCAGTTAACGTGTCCGATATAATCGCTTAGACAGGATTCTCATCCTTTTATTGAGTTCTACCCACCAGGGTTGCCAGGACATGCATTTTTGTATATTTGTCAGACCCCTTTGGTGTATTTCTCAGTCAGCCTTTTCTTTTTGTCCAGTTGATTTGATAGATAGAACTTCGTTATCGAGAGCTAGAAATGCAATTCGATTCCCCAGAAAATAAAATTCATTTTTAAGTTCAGCTGTCTAGGGCTCAAATGTTGGCAGACAGGAACCGTTTGCTGCTAGCCAATGCCTGAAAGTTACCATGTCTGTTATGGATTAGAAGGTCCAGCTTTAGTCATCAATATTTTTGGAAGGGTGACTTTTGATATAATCAATCGTTGTTTGTTGGCGGAATATTTGCCTGATGGTGTTTATGGACACATTAGGGTTATTGCAGTTAGGGCTTCGCTGCATCATCTGCTTTTGTCCTATTGGTTTAGAACGCATACCATATCGACAAACAATGACTTTGGAAATCTACTACAAGTTCATCATTGCCACGCAAGTTACTTATATGCAGCTCATAAAGTCTTCCGATGGACGTAAATGCTCACGTTCAGAGACCCTCGCCTCCTGGGCAAATGTACAACAAAGGCTCAAGACATCAATTATCACAATTCGACACAGTACTGGACGATATTGAGTCCTTGAAATTCATCCATATTATCAAGCCAAAACAAGCTACTAACATGCAGCAAACGGTAGCAGTTAGAGAGGATCAGTGAAACCCTAGATCCACGCTTGGAACATACCTGGAAAAAAGGGATGATAATGAATGCCTCTCTTGCCACAAACAAAGCTAAACAAGCACGGGCAATTGACAGACAAGGAGACAACCATGAGTGGATACAAAAGACATAATTCGATGCAAGGAATCTACGTACCTGGATACCTGGGACGTGTTGATTGCTATGACGGAGACTACTCCTATATTTAGCCCTTTTGTCGCTTTGGCCACTCAATTTCGCATATCTCAATATTTCTTGGTGTCATATTTGCATGATATCCAGTTGATAATGCGTTCATTCTGGTGGGTGACGACCATATTGAGTTCCTCGGTGATAGCTGCAGGACAGGTGAGCTCTCTATCTGTCACATACACGCGTCGCAAGCTTGTCTAATACGCTGAAAAAGAATAATGAAGCATACTCACAACCATCCTATCCGTCTCCTTGGGGCGACGGCAAAGGCGGTTGGGCGGAAGCATATGAGAAAGCGCGAGAATTCGTGAGTCAGCTTACTCTTGTTGAGAAAGTGAATCTGACTACGGGTACTGGGTTAGTCTCGTTCCTATACTTGTCAGATCAAACGCAAAAAATGAACGACTTACTGATATCTGGAATAAAGGTGGATGCAAGGCTCATGTGTCGGCGAAACGGTCTCTATTCCACGACTAGGACTCCGTGGACTATGCCTACAAGATGGACCTATGGGTATACGATTCAGTAAGTAGTCTACACAGCTACTTTGACATACTAACTAACGTTGTATCAAGGTGACTATAATTCTGCCTTCCCAGCGGGTGTCAACATAGCCGCAACCTGGGACCGCTCTCTCGGCTACCTGCGCGGCCGCGCAATGGGTCGGGAATTCAACTCCAAGGCGTCGACATCCAACTAGGCCCCGCCGCCGGGTTATTAGGACGAGCAACCGAGGGAGGTCGAAATTGGGAAGGATTCAGTCCCGATCCCGTCAATACCGGCGTGATGATGGCTGAAACGAGCAAGGGTATACAAGATGCGGGCGTAATTGCATGCGCGAAGCACTATATTTTGAATGAACAGGAGCATTCAGATTGGTTGGGGAGGCAAATGGGTATGGGTATAATATTTCCACTAGTGCGAGCAGTAATATTGATGATAAGACTCGGCATGAGTTGTATTTGTGGTATTTCACCATTCATCTCGATTTTAAAGACAAACCTAGGAGCTGATATCTTCAAGGCCATTTGCAGATGCCATACGTGCTGGCGTCGAATCCGTCATGTGATCATACAATCAAATCAACAACAGCTACGCATGCGCAAACAGCTATACATTAAACAACCTCCTCAAGCGCGAACTCGATTTCCAGGGTTTCGTCATAAGTGATTGGGGTGCGGACACATCTGGCGTGAGCAGTACCTTGGCTGGACTCGACATGTCCATGCCAGGCGACACACTCTTCAGTTCTGGCGACTCTTATGGGAGCGCGAATTTGACCATCTCCGTCGTAAACGGCACTGTCCCTGAGTATCGAATTGATGATATGGCAATTCGTATCATGGCTGCATATTATAAAATCGGCCGCGACAAATACCAGGTTCCTATCAACTTCAATTCATGGAATCGTGATATCGACGACCCTATATATGCAACTGCAGGACGAGAATATGGCATTGGTCGAGTCAATGAGCACGTTGATGTACGTGGCAACCATGCCTCGATGATCCGTGAAATCGGTGCGGCAAGCACAGTTCTCCTCAAAAATACAGATGGCGCTCTTCCACTCAGCGGAGAAGAAAAATTCACCGCGGTATTCGGATCAGATGCCGACGCAGACCCTGTGGGTATTAACAGCGTGCTGATCATGGCTGTGACAATGGCACTCTTGCCACTGGTTGGGGAAGTGGAACAAGCAACTTTCCTTATATCATAACTCCAGAGAAGCCATCAAACAAGAAATCCTGGGTAAAGGCGCCGGCATAGTCGATTCAATCACCGATGACTAGGCATACAACAAGATACAAGCCCTGGCTTCGCAGGCAGACGTCGCACTCGTCTTTGTCAACTCTGATTCAGGCGAAGAATTCATCGTTGTTGACGGAAATGAAGGTGACCGCAACAACCTTACTCTATGGAGAGATGGGGACACACTCATCAAAGCCGTCACACAGAATAATAACACCGTAGTCGTCATTCACAGCGACGGGCCAGTGTTGGTAGGAGGTTGGTACGAGAATCCCAACGTCACCGCAATTCTCTGGGCAGGTATGCCGGGTTAAGAGAGCTGAAACTCCATCGCAGACGTCTTATACGGCCGCGTGAACCCCGGTGGCAAGAGTCCATTTACATGGGGCAAAGCCCGTGAAGATTACAGCGCAGACGTACTCTATGCACCCAACAACGGCGATGAAGCTCCACAGATCGACCTCACGGAGGGTATTTTCATTGACTATCGAGGTCTTGACAGAGCCAATATCACCCCTGTATATGAATTCGGATCATGGACTTAGTTATACAACATTCGCATACTCGAATATTAGGGTTAGACCGCTTCGAAACCCGGCTCCTTACGTCCCAACGAGTGGACTAACAGAACCGGCACCGGTATTTGGGAATTTCAGCACGGATTGGTCCGATTACCTCTTCCTGGAGGTGATTCGCAGTGTCCTTGTTCCTTTATCCATGGCTGAATACTACTGATCCAGCTCAGTCGTCAGGTGATCCTGATTATGGTCTATCGGCTGATGAATATCTACCTGAAAATGCGACATCTGCTGTTCCACAGCCATTGCATCCGGCTGGAGGCCAACCTGGAGGGAACCCGGGTCTGTATGAGCAGGTTGCCATTGTTACTGTTGATATCACCAATACTGGCACTGTTTCCGGTGATGAGGTTCCTCAACTTATATGCCCCCTATTCCCCTCCTCCGTTCTGTCATTGCATAGATGATCTAACAAAATTTGGATATAGTATATATCCCACGGCGGCCCCGACGACCCCAAAATCGTCCTTCGAGGGTTTGATCGTATCTCCTTACGTCCCCAGGAAACCAAGGAGTTCAGTGTGGTTCTGACTCGGCGCGATATTTCGAATTGGGACGTCGTTTCTCAGAATTGGGTAGTCACGGAGTATCCCAAGACGGTTTATGTTGGGAGTTCTTCACGTGAGTTGCGGTTGGAGGCAGATTTGTCTTCTTTGTCTTAGACGGGGGGAGGGGATCCATGGAGATGATGATGACGGTTGATCAGCGAAGGCATAGACCTACTTTGGTATCTGTTGTGGTACCTCAATCATAAAATCTGCCATATCGATGCAGTCTAATACGATAGTAGGGCCACACGTGAGAACAAGCTACAAGGGAAGTGGTGAATCCAAAGTCAGAGGAACCGATATATATGTCTATATATAACTTTCGAAGGCATGGTTCCGTCTCAGGTGAGGAATCTGTAGCTACTACAAGGTTCAATAAAACCACCGGATCCATATGTCAGTTATTCACGATTACGCGTCTTTGTAACATGAATCTTATTTATTCTCTCATGTTCTGTTAAACGGGCTGTAGGCTAGAGATTACATGAATGGATTAATAGTTTATCGATTCTGCCCCTATTCGACCCTCACAGCACCAGTCACGGGTGAAATCCAGTATTCAAAATGATTGCTTAAACCTTGGTTTGCTGGGTTTCCCTGGATACAGGTGACTCCACAATGACTTCACTAGTCATAAACTCCTCGCTGTTCAAGTGACGGAAATGAATATTGAGCCAGATAGTCTGAACAGCGAGGGCGACAGCGGGAGCAGCCCACAGCCAAACCTATAAAAGAAAAACATTAGCGTCTGGGTCATTCACTGGCTGCTAAGAGAAGAGTAGAGAAAATCATACCAAGTATGGATCAACCTGGACAGGAATCAGGATTTCACCAAGCGCAGATGAAAGAGCAGTCATAAACAAGAAAACAGCCACCACGAGACTTCGCATCGCAGGAGGTGCTCGCGAGTATGCAAGTTCGTATGCAGTGACGTTGGCAAAGCACTCAGACGCGGCGCTCAGAACGTTGTTAGGGATCTGCCACCAAATCGAGATTGGGGCAACTTCGTCACAGGTTGATGCATAGTATCCACATGGAGAGAGTTTGTACACATAGTGCTGCACTATAGCTCCAGCGACACTCGAAAGGCCAGCCAGGAAGAATCCGATAGTAATTCTGTCGATAGGGCCCAATCTGATGCCGAGTCGGTTCAATATAGGATAAATGACATAGCTGAGGAACGGCACAAAGGCGATAATCGTAAGCGGGTTAAAGTTGTTCAGCAGGTCGTTGGGTGCACCGTTAGTAATCATAGCAGCACCTTGATTGGATGGGACAGATCCAATACCGCCATCGTTCAGGTTGTAGATGGGGAAAAAGAAGAAGATGTGGCATGCATCGATGGTTCTCCTAACGTCGTCGACCAACTTGTCACTCCAGCCAACTATGATACCTTGCTGGGCCAACACTGAGGGTTTGGCAGAGTCCCAGAACCCCTTTTTCCAGATTTGAAACTTGCTCTTTTTAAGAGCAGTTCCAATGATCTTGACTGCATTAATAAGATCGGAGCCTGAAGGAGGGGCCTTCTTGGTACGCTTGTACATAACCAACAGTAAGATGGGTAGAAGAAAGTATATAATACCGGCTAGCAGGAAAGCTAACCAGTAGCCAATGTCCTTTTCAGCATATGAGGTTGCAAGCATGTAGAAGGCACCAACATTGACGAAGCCGTAGAAGATGAGCATGGTACGAGTTGTGGTCAACTCTGGCGAAACAATAACCTTCTCGCCGTTCTTCAGTGTCATGACATACTCCTTGGCATGGAGTTGCTGGTCAAGGACGGTAGGAGCAACGTTTGGCTTAAAGATACCAGCGCCAACTGCCAGGATCAAGAGCCCAATAATAAAGGGAGGAGCAGCGTGTGCGGTTCCCTGTTGTAGAACAGCTGGAATGGCGCCAATGATCTGAATAATGTGTGCAACACCGCAAATCAGGACACCAACCACAATGGCATAGTATCGTCCGACTTTAGTATCTGCCCACCAGCCGCCGAAGATGGGGATAACGTATGCAAGGAACTTAAAAAGAAGAACGAAGCCGGACGACGCTTGGAGACCCATGTTCAAAGCACCAGCAGTCTCTTGGGTACCTTTTGGAGGTGCACCAGCTCCATTGCCGCCTGTTATGGCGAAATATAAGCGGTTGATCCGTAACAGACAAGACAGGAAGATAATGCAAACCTTTAGGAAGTGGGAACTCGATAAAGTTGGCAAATAAATTCTGAGCACCATAATACGAAGCGCGCTCTGCAAACTCGACCAGACACAACGCGAACGCCACAAGGCTTAAGTTACCTGGGACTTTGCGCAAAGTTGCTGATTGCTCTTCAGTGGGGAGAGGGTGTTCGATATCTCCGTCGCTCGAGGAGGAAGCCACATCACCAAAGACTGCGGTCTTTGCATCTGGGTTATGAGGGATATGGAGCGAGTCACGCGCCGCGATCTGCTCTACCACCTCTTGAGGAGGAGAGCCAGCTGCGATCATATCTGTGATAACATTTTGGCCCGCATTGGTAGCTGTGTGGTATTAGACTTATATGCAATGTGATTGCTGAGAGGAAGAACAAACCCATCTTGACAGTGGAGAGAACGAGTACCTGGGACAGTGTGGTCGATCCGGCTGGGAAGAGAGAAGACATTCAACCTGGGAAGGCGGGCGAGAGACTGCTCTTTATCTGCCGCCAACGAGACGGACGAAAATCTGCATTGGCTCTTGTGGCGCAAGATTACAATAAACCCTTGAAAAACACGTTTTTGGTCTTTTCATAATTGGTCCTCCTGCACACCCACCTATGGACTAACGACACTTAATGGCAGGGGTGCAATTACAAGATTATACATGATTGATGGAACGGAGGACTCCATAAACAGTTAGAATATCAGATACGAACTTCTGATTTGGTAGCAGTCTCTGTTGCGAAGAGTTACAATGACATGATTCAGGCAGGCTGCCACCACACCAACCAGGAATCATCGACTGATACTTGCAAAGTGCATCTGAGTCTCGATCAGAATTCTCCAAGCACGTAACAATGCAGGCATACGACCTGACTAGTCGGTCAGAACCAGAAGGTCGAACAGCATAAGCTCTTCTAGGAGCTGCTCGGACCATATCCCTCAACCAATTGTATCTTTCCCAATTCAAGAGCGCGGAAAATTATTTGCCATTGCGTCCAAAGCAACGCACATGGCGTAAGAGGGCCGAGTAATACTAGGGTGGACTCGTAGAAGCGTTATAGGAAATTAGTGTTGGGTTGATGCTGCATCTCGATAAAGCTAAATAAGGAACCGCAGATATGATTGGATTTGGTGGAGGGCTGTTCAAAAACTAGCACGTCTAGCATAAGATGGCAGATGCAGATTTGCATATGTTTGGTTTATTATCGCGTCAATCTGAGTGGCTGTAGGCAAAGGGAACCCTAGCAGCGAGATGTAACCGTCTATCAGGTTATCAACTAGGGCATCATCTTAGTACCCGAGCACGTATCACCCTTCCTCGACGGTGTTTGTAAGCCGATGTTTTCTTGCATGGTATCCCCCGTTTCGGTGAATATTGCACCAGGTTGATCTAAGTATTCTACCTGTCTGATACTCCGAGGTTCACAAAGTCTCGAAAGAGGCAAGAATTCGGCCTTGATGTTGCGCGATACTTGATGGCAGTCCAATGTTGAGATTGCAACTCTCTTATCGTGTGGCACTGTACCGCATTTCATTTCGAGGATTTGCCGGGGTTTCCTCTTTATTCGTCTATTGTCGGAACACGGAAGAGGAATAAGCACCTAGCTAGTATAGGCAAGAGTCTTGCGTCTCAGGAGATTGTCGATGCCAACGATGGAGAACGCGAATACGTACCGGAGAAGGAAAGTCGAAAGTCCCCAGCACATCAGGGCCCACAATGGCGCAAACTGTTCAGCTTCTCCTCATCGCGGGATTTGTCGACAGCGGATAAACTTTCCGCCGAATATTGCCATTCGCCAGCGTGGCGGGCACTAGCTCGGCTGCATCCGACCTAGGGTGGTGACAACAATCATATCAGTATCACCGACTCGCATCAATCCAAAGTTGCGTCGCATCCAGCCGTTGAATGCTTTGTGTACACATTCTTGTCTCGACATGATGGCTCCCTGCTTAGTGGCTGCTGGATAGGTTCGGCCAGCGATGCGTGAACCACTTGTAGGTGACTGATTATATAAGTCGAGAGGCGTCGTGTGCGAGTTTGTTGTATCATTGATGATAACAGAGTCCCGTCATGCTTGAATCACTTGCCACAGATGGAGGACATAAATAGTGTTCAGACAGTCAAAATTTGGGGTTGGACATTTCAAACCTTACCTTCGTTTTGAACCAGTTTGCCGTTTCTTGACTTCTATTGAGCAAGGATCTTCCAAGAAGAACCGCCCAAAATGCCATCATCCAAAACCGACACAGCAATCCGCTATCCTGAGCGTGCTGATCAACAGCGCCGAATCCGTGGCGTAACACAAGATCGCAAGTGGGAGGCCAGAATGCGCGACAAAGCTGCTTCGAATCCAGAGATGCCGTCAAACGCTACGGCATGGGGACCAGAGAGCACATTGGAGCTCCATATGGACCAGGCAGGGAACCCCCAGCCTGATCCGTCGCAGTTTAGCGATGGAAACCGGGCGGCGAGACAGGGCTTGGTGAGCAAGGGTCAAGATCATGATATGGTGTCTGCTGCCAACGACGTCCCTTAAGTTGTATGTATTGAGACTGGTGTGATTGTCTCCCAAGTCATATTCAAGTCCTGAGGACTATTTGCTTGACAGCATCGACGCTCATGTCATTTGTAATATAACAACGCATCAATCCACCAATTGCATGATCGTGTATGTCATGACTCGTAGCGTATATTCGTATTTCACTCTGGTATGAAAAGTTCGTACGATCATTATGGTTCAAGAAAAGAGATGTTAGAGATGAATAACCTGAAGTAAAGGAAGAAAGGAAGGAGGAAACTGCGGCCATATTTGCCTATACCGAAATAGGAAGGCGCGGGCTTATGAGTCAAATCTGAGTCACTGCTGCCTGGGGCTTCAAAAAAGCCCTAATTCTCTCCATAATCCTAAGAGACCTTGGGGGTTTACAGGCAATTTCTTATATCTTGTTAGGTATACTGCTTTAACTATAACTAGTCAATGTCAAATCGCCTGCCATACACCAGGGTATGCCTTTCACATTTTTCCTTCATGTGTCTAATCAGTCTAGTTGGCTCTTGAACAAGCTTTCCTGTGCCCAATCAATCACTCCGCAAATCTAGACCTGATTTTCAAGCAGCCAAAACCATCTCCTTAGCACTGTCGGACCACCGATATAACCCTCCATCTCCAACATTATATCGATAATAATTCTCCGTCCCACCCGGCACAACCGCTTTTCTAAGCGTAATATTGATCCTCCCACTCCCAGACTCTCCTCCCTTCCGTTTCGGTATCGAATGCAGCCAATTCGATTGTGTGTCACCTCTCATAATGATCAAATCACCAGATCCAAGCGGTAGTTTTAGCGGCTTATCTTTTCTGGGTGCTGCACCGGCAACAGCTTTATGTTTCATCAGAAAATCCCTTCTCGCACCTAATGTCAAACTAGCAATATTCGGTAATGGACCCAAAAACCGCTCGTCATCGGAATGATAGGATATACTATCATCGCCAGAGGCATAATAATTGACTAGCACAAAATTGTAGCTTGTTCCGTGGTTCAAAGTGGCTTCCACGGTTTTGCGTAGGTGGTCTAGACAGGATGGGATGGGACGCGGTGTACACTTGTACTTGTTCTTGGAGATGGGTTGGTGAGTTTTGCTGTCGAATAGCAGCTTGCCTTCCGGATTGCCTTTGTCTTTACAGTCAGAATCCCTCTCGCCTGGTGGCAGGGAGAAGTATGATGTGGTATCTACGCCGAAGACGGTTGTGTATCGTGGCGTATTGATGACTGTTTCGGTTGGTCCTCGCTTTATGGTGTATCTTACACGGTAAAATGGTAATTCTCGCCGCAGAAATTGGAAGTATTCGTCTGCTGTAGGTTGTGGTATAAACGGCTCGTAGTATAACAAATCCAAGTGGGGTTGATTATTGATTGCTTTCGGTGTACGAGCGGGCGTTGTCGCTTTTAGGGCAGTGTAGATGTGAGGTCGAATTGCGGTGATGGGGACTGGGTAGGAAGGATGCGTGTCTGCTGTGTAATCTGGTGGCTTGGTTTCATTGCGTGATATCTTTGAGGCCGCTGTGTTTTCTTTTATATCTGTTGCATCTACTACTGATGTCCTTGTTGCCGCCGTGGTTGCCGTCGTCTCTTTGAGCTTTTTGGATGAAGACGTGTCTGTAGATGACCGGACGGGTTTCAAATATGCGTCGAGTGTTCTTTTGGACATCCTGAACATAGTAGTCTTGTTCAATTGAGTATATATAGTATCCATAACAACGTTGAGTCCAAATGTGAATTGAACTGAGAAACACGCGACTAGACGATGACGTCACACATCAATAACCTTTCCGAAAATGGAAACTGCCGCCACGATCGAGCCCTAACTTCTAGATCTTTGTGTGAGATCTTTGCCTCAATCAATAGCTAAGCACCGGAGTAAATCCTTACTTATGGTGGTATTAGATACATAGCTGCTTCCTAAATTGGCTAAAGGCTAGAGTAGCTAGCTGGACGAGGCTAAATAGTCAGGTGACTACGCAGCTCTTACCGTCTTATCATGAACTTTTCCAATCTCTTTGCTTTCAACTCTTATCATGGCACGCAAACACATATGGGTTCGAAATTTTCATGATCTATTTTCCTTGTCCCATCGACTCTGTTCAAGCATTTCAATACCCATCGCCCACCAGTCGCGTAGGACGTGTAGGTGGTCTGCAACTCTGCCAAATTACAAACCTGCAAACCAAAGGATTACATTCGACCCTCATAATTATACAAGCGGACAATGGCTTCGTCATAACCAGAAAGAAAGAGCTACGCGCTACATCGGGCTTGATTTCAATGCCCTTTGCCAAAAGATTCTTAAACTATCCCCAGGAGCCAACTCCATCTTGAACTGCCAAAAAATAGAAGGAGGATTTAACAGGGCTTTATCTTTTGTAAAATTTGAAACGGCTCGTGGCAAAAGTTCCACTTACTCTGGCTGGACCCTCGAAAGTAACAACAACCTCTGAAGTTGCGACAATCAAATATCGTGAATCGAACACTCCCTCATCCTGGCCAACAACTCATCTTCGGATAGTACAGGCTAAGAAAAACGTACCAATACCGAACAATCTCGACTGGAGCGACGAACCTTCGAATCCTGTTGGTAGCGAATATGTCATTATGGGATATGTTGAAGGCATCCAATTACACCAAAATGGCTGGCAATGGCTAATAATGAGCGCGTACGCGTACGATGCATAGATCAAATTTACCGGAAGCTCAAAGAAATGGTAGACTTAGAGTTTCCAGCTTTTGGCAGCGTGAATTTCGAAGGCAGCCTCAAATCTGATGGCAAAACGGCCTATAGGTGAAGGCTTCTGTATCGGACCGCACTGCGCGCCTAGGTATTGGGACTGCAATGCTAGCGAACGAAGATATTATCATAACATGAAATCTAATCAGGGGCCGCGTAGGTTGTCAGGGAAAATTGATTGAAATCTTAGTCAAATTATCTACTCGTTCCATAGGGACCACTCTTGACGAATACAGCGATGGTCTTGTTGATGCAGGTATATCCAGAATTCCGCTCAACGACACTGAAGCTGATAAACGGCCCTCCTATTATGGTTCCATCCAAGCACATCTGGATTTCCTTAATAGCTGCCGGATGGTACTCAAAAGACTGTGTGCAGGCTCTCTGATTCAGGCAGCGGCAACTCCAACACTATTCCATCCTGATTTACACAAAAGAAATATATTCGTGTCAGAAAACGATCCTACAAAAATAGCAGTTGTCATCGATTGGCAAACAGGCAGTATTGAGTCCGCATTTTGGTGCGCTGAGGAAATGCCAGATTTTGCAGCTCCTGAGTGCGATTTCAAACACAATGTCTGCCCTCGATTTCTGACTTCCAAACTTTATGGTCCTAGATCAATGGACCAGAATCTTTTCCGACCTTTTCTATACAGTTACAGAACGTGGAAGGATGGCGCCGTTGCCCTACGCCATGAACTGATCGTAATCGCCCAACGGCGGAATGAGTTGGGTCTTGCAGGGTCCAGTCCGTTTACCCTTCCCTCGCCGGATAAGTTAGTAGAACATGAAAGAGAGTACAGACTGTTTGTAGTAGCGCAGGAATTGAGACATGACCTCTCGGACCTGCTTAATGCCGACTGACGGATGTTCTCCTTCAGATGAATGGGAAGCAATGAAATCAGCCCACAGAGAAGTATTTGATGGCATGTTGACTGCTGTGTTGACAAACAAGGACGTTAAAGATGATGAGCCAGTAAAGGACGAAGCAATTTTGAGATCAATCTGGCCATATGACCTGGAAAAGTAGCCGTCAAGCAACTAGTGTGGACTCCCCTCAGGTCGTCAGATGTTATGAATAGGAGTGAGAAGCCCAAGGAAACAAAAATTTGTCATATTTCTGGTCCGATTCCCAACGCAATTGAGAATGATTATGATATATCGAGTTGGGAGGCGTGATGTGATGTTTTGGTTACAGCTTCTACAGTAATTCCAACCGGAGAAGTAGAGCTTGTAATCATCAAGGTTACTTAATAGCAACAATATACAAAATGCCAGCGATAGGGAGCGAGATTCTGAAGCGGTGCTGCTGATATGCCCCTAGTTGAGCATGAATTTCTTCAATTAGAGCCAACTTCATATAAGGACTACCCACTCTTCAACATCAGCAGCGGTAAATATGTCGCTCTACATTCAGGCCAAATGTATACCTAGGTACTGCACTCAATCTGGGCCCGTCCAGACATATGGCCGTTATACGGCATTGGTATCGTACATTTAGTCAAATTCCTTTCTATATGTCTTATATCAACCTCTGCTAAAGAGAATGCACAATCAGGAGAGCAAGAAAAAAGATGTAAGACACAAATAACCTAACTTCTGGCCATACATGACCTACATACGGAGTGATTTAGTTTTCTATCATCTTATCATCCCCGCGTTCTCTGAACCTAGGATATAGAAACCAGCTTCTTTATTAGGACATATTCCCGTGTCTACATTTGCTTGAAACCAAGTAGTAGATATGCATGTATTCGTTGGCAATTCATGTACTAAAATACCTATGCAATAATATCTATATGCTATTCCTGTCAATTGGTATCCCGGAAATAGAGTATGCATAACCCTAATCCTGGACCTTAAAGTACTATTAATAAGACTTTTGTGGAAGGAACTCTCAACAATTTTTAAAATGCGTACAAAATAAGAATACGTACAGATAAAGATATTTATAGGTTTGTATATTGGTGAATTGTTGGTTCTATGGTTCGCTATTCTGTGGCTTCAGTAGTGTATTCCATCTTCGCACCCATAGATATCAAGCAAGGAACCAGCCCAGCCATGCGTATTTTGATATCTATATTTAAATGTTTAATCCGTAGTGGGTATCCCAAACTAAAGAAATGCCGCATTGAGAAAAAGCAAAAATCAATGAAAAGCGAGAATGACAACACCTCGCATCGCAGGTGCGGGGGATCACATAATGTGGGTACTTAAGTTAGGGTTTCTACTTCAACTTCGTCGACGAGCAAAGGCCTGACTCTCAACTAACTAGACGATATCCACGGATCCCCCTCAGACGAACCAAATGACAAGGTAATTTCTCTATCGGGATAGTATGCTAAAGATACTAAAGACTGATAACTAACGGTCGAGTATGTATAAGAGGCTTTTGCTTCTAGTGTACCTCCTTGTGTGCCTAAACGTTTTCGGACTGGTTGTCGGAAAAATCGATCCAGGGTATTTGACTGACTGACTGACTCGACTTGATCGTGCACTGGGCACAATCACATTGGGCTTTGATAGTCACGGGGTGTGACTAACAAGTCTGTATCAAAATCATAACCAGACCTGTACTCTATACCTCCCGAAGGTCGATATGGAAGAAAATAGAAAAATATTTCGAAATCATGTCCCAGGATTGGCTGGTTGGATACATTTATTTTGCTGCTAGTTTAATATTCCCCAAGCATACTGTATCCATCACGTGGTTATATGACCCGTCTTCCTTGTTTCATTCGCTTTGGGCAATGTCTGACCGTATCAACTTCTCGAGCATGCGATAAAAGTCAAGACTCAAGTGGAGTAATTGATAAAAGATGGTCCTATTCTTCAGCAATTGAATCTCCACCACCTTGTCCTTAAATCCCGTTTTATGTACGTACGTAGTACGAACGGAGTTCTAGTCTCTAGAAGAAAAAATGGACATGTTGATACCTTGACACTAAAGACGGAGTTATCCCTTCCCTGCTCGGCTTACGAGCCTGTTTATCACATTCGGTATATCGGTCAATGGTACTTTTATTCGCCGATTATAGCGGTGCCTTATGTATAAAAAGGTACGTTTTTAAACATCCATCCCATTCAAGAATGAAACTCGAGAAACAATCGTCCTAGGCTTATGAGCAATGACGGTTATGCCTCGGGCACAGCATCAAATTAACCATATATCCCGTGTAACCCTCCTATCACACCGCTATGGACTGTAACTCGACCGCCCCTCAGCCAAGTCAGTCCAGTTTGAAATAGTGGGCATGCAATGCATTCACTCAGTATTTGTACAGAGTACTGCTTGTCTGAGGCTTCTAGTCTGTGGCCTAGTACATTAATTATGCGGTGCATTGTGATATGCACGTTGCTATTTTCATTCTCTTTTTACTTCTTTCTTTTGTTGGTTGGGTTGTACGAGTAGAACGATTAAGTCCTTTCCAAAGCATCTTGTCTTGCGCTGAACTCCGCTACAGCTGTTGTCAGTCCACCGGATATTTGGGGCTTGCCTATTCTTAGTTAGTTATACAAAGCGACTAGGTCAGTAGATATATAGATGAGTGATTGGGCACATATTCATTCCCGCCACTTGGCGTGGATAGTAAACTTCGTAGGACTCAGTCTATGGTGAAATGCTGCAATCCAGCCACTCATTGATCCGAATTCCTCATTCGGTGTAGTCTGATGAGAATATATTGCATCGCAGAAATGTGATTGGTCCGTCTCATGTCATGCTTAATATTCGAGAATACACGTGATGGTTTCGAAACAAATCAGTCGTTGAGAACTCAGATGCATAATAATGGTTTGTCCGTGGCAAACACAGCTACTCAAGTAATCCTTCATCAACATTCTCTGTAGCTGCAAGACTGTCAACCAACCCAACGACTGGATACTTGTAAACAAGCAGATGAGCAGTGATATACATAGTATGTTAGGATCAGAGATAAACCTCCGTACGCGCCGGGCCTTGTTTTAGCGGCCCTTAGCGCGGTGGGGCCAGTGATGTTCCCATGCAGCCAGCACACTTCTTCAGCGCTCTGATTGGCTGTCTCTTCGTGATGAGGGCTGCAGTGTGAAGAAGCCACATTGGCCAATCAGGGCGTCCCAGCAATGAGTTGCTCTTTCCGCTTAGCGTCCTTGCTCAGATCGACAACTCTCGCTCTCTCCTCCTTCACTCGTCTGGCTGAGCACTGACTGCTAGTGCTAGCACCGTTCTAGCGGTGAGTTGCGATTGAGACCAAAACAGACTGACCGAGGGGAAAGCAGATACCGTCCGTTGCATTTCGAATCAGCAGATAGAGAGTATCTCGTGTCGCTCATCAAGAGCCAAAGTCAAAGGACGTGCATGGACGTCTGCATGAAAAGGCAACTTCGGTTGCGATCCGATGCGAAGCTAGAGATCAAATGGATGGATTGACTCGTACTCCGTCCTTATCCCATGTCAACAGTCTCCACTCGACGATGGAACGAGGCGGATGCTTGTCCCACTATTCCTCCCGGACAGATCTTCCACTTGAGAGCCCTCGTTGGCGCTGTCCGCAAATTGCTCTCATGCCACACGAGCTCTGAGTCGTCCACTCATTGCATCCGTTCTGTCAGCCCCGCGACATGACACGGTGGTTGGCACATTCCACTCCATGCTACTGATATGCACTGGCGCCGTGATATCTCGATGACTGGCCGCTGGCCATCGGCTGGTTCTATATTCGGATCGGCCCTTCATCTCGTTTGCTACTTATTGTAACACTAACAATATTATGCCGTTGGGGCCTCTTTTCCCCGGTGCCTGCATCTCATTGCCCTGCGTCTCTTTTTTGCTTCTGCTTCCCCTGCCCCTCCCCTCACGAGCAGGGTTTCTTCCCACGCACTATGTAAGCTGCATTTATCCTTTTTGTCTGGTTACTTGCTCCATATCTCTCTACCTTGTCCTTCTTTCACACCATCTTTCCCGAGAAAGAAAAGAAAAGAAAGATAGGAATATACCCTGGTCGGCGGCTATTCGCAACCACAATTTCTATCTTTTGACAGATCCGACTCAACTTTCGTCTTGTCTCGACATCTGAACAAAGTTCTTCTGTATGCCGTGGTCGCGGAGCACCTGTCACGCCCGGTCGTTCAGATATCGGAGGTCCGGCAGGTTGATGGGATAGTCGCCTGTGATTCATACTTTGGATCGTGGTTGACGGTGAGTAACAAGTCTTCACAATAGAAATTCAGCTTGCTGTATGACCACATTTTTCACTCGTGGTGTGCTACCACATACCACATTATTACTCTGCTTGTGCTTTGCTTTCCTAGCTTCCTATTTCTCAGCCTGGTTCTACCCTACTTGGAGGCTTGAGGGTTGGACATAGACGCTTTGCAGTTCGTATCCATCATGATTTCACACTGATAGATTCATAGTATCGCTTGTGCGTGTCTGAATATGTCGGACCTGTCGTCGTGGCATCGACCTGTGGGTTCCACTACACAGTCGACAGCACCCGCCACACCGTTGGACCCAGCTTGGGATTCTGAATTCCAGCCCTGTGCTTCAACAGCATCATTGTTTCTCTTTTCACAAGGCTCGGTCATTCTTTGCCTGCACCATGACACTTTAGCGATTGAACGTCGATTTACACTCCATGAAGAGAGGATCGCATTTATATGTGTCGACAATGTTAGTGAAAGGGGTGCCGGCCGACTGGTGGTCAGCTACGACTTTGCTCAAACAGCTATCGTATGGGATCTCTTCACTGGAAGTGAAATATCGCGGTTTGCTTCATACGAGCCTCTTCGAGTAGCAGCCTGGATGCGGAATGGGAATGTGGCTTTTGGTAATGACTCTGCAGAATCGTTCAGTATTAGTGTTTGCATATTAACTTTGTAATAACAGGCAATGGCAAGGGTGATGTTATACTGTTTGAACCTTCCACTTCCGAACACCTGTCAGCTCGCACGATTTTTGACCCTATAACCTCCCTGGCCCCATCCGCAGACTGTCGGACATATGCAATTGGGTGAGTGGCCTCAATTGGTGACTATGACTGCATATGCTGATATTCAAATGTCTCCAGATATCAAAATGGCTCGATTCTTATAGCAACGCTGCACCCCGCATTCACGATCCTCCATACTCTTTCTACAAGCCGCGGTCCGTCTCCAATAGTATGTCTCGCCTGGCATGCATCGTCGTCGAAACAAAAATCGGATATGCTCGCTACACAAACCTTGGATGGCGATCTTCGAGTATGGAGTGTGGCAAAGGCACCATTGAACGAATCTCCTCGAGTTATCCGTGCATTAAAACGTACAGAACCTTACTCGACGGGCCCGAAGTGGATTGCTTGGTCCAAGAATGGTAGAATCGTACAATATTCAGACAGGTGAGTTTGGATCATTAGCTTTGATAGAACCTAATTCTCACTCTTGCAGGGAAACTTGGGTATGGGATGTCAGAACCAAACATGTCACGTATGTAACTATCCCCACGATCGAGGATGTACTTGGTATGGCCAATTACGGCCCAACTGCGACTCTCTTTACTCTTGGTCCCAACAATACCGTCCAGCAATATGATTTGGAAAATCCAGCCATGGTCAAGAATGTTAGGCATCTTCCGATGGATCAGATAGCTCTTGTGGAAGAGTCAAAAGTGAGACCGATGTCGCCAAGTTACTTTTCAAGGAGCGGGACTCGAAGTGCCCAGGGGTTCCGAGGGCCTGAAGTGTCAATCCAAGAGCTTGCTAGTCAGCAGCGAGCAGCCACCGCCAGTCCGATGTCAGCTAGGAGCCGTACTAACTCAATCAGCTCCCATGCTTCATCTGGACGTGTCCGGCCTTTCTCTCCTGTCAACAAATCAACCTATAGTGGGACGACCTTTTCCATGACCTCGCCTCTGGGCCGTCTGCCTTCCCAATCAGGTACCTCGATTGCATACGGTTCTACTGCATCAGTCTCTTCTGTCCGCTCCCGGGGTGGCTCACGACTTCGCAACGAAATTACCCAGAGTCCTGTCGACAAACCTTTGGTCGATCTCTTCCCATTTACGAGAGAGCGAGTCAATGAAGTCTCGTATATGCAACAGTTGCCGCCGCTTGATGAATCTCGCCTAACACCTGAAGCACTGCGACAACAGATGCTTCGTGTTGTTTTTGGATGGGAGGGAGATATTGAAGGCTTAATTCGGGACGAGTGTAAGTCTTTCTTTTAACGAATGTATAGCCATGCTCTGATAATCCGATAGTGAGTCGACATCCCCCGGCCAGTCAAAATGCGATATTCCTTTCACGTTGGTTGGGCGAAAACGATCCAATGCAAATGATGGCTATGCTTAGTTCAGGGCCCGTGAATTCTTCTGCGTGGATGTTCCTAGCTCTCAGTCAAATGGGTGGTGAAGAGCAAGCCAACAAGGTCGGCCAAAGTTTCGTTCAGAGGTTACTGGAGATTGGCGATATTCATGCTTCTGCCACAATTCTCCTTGCTCTTGGGGACCGTAATGACGCGATTGAGGTCTATGTGTCGCGCAACTACTACATGGAAGCCATTCTCATGACCTGCCTCCTCCTACCAAATGATTGGCAGCGACAGTCATACCTTGTTCGTCGATGGGGCGAGCATGTGGTATCGAATGCTCAACAGCAACTGGCAATTCGATGCTTCATGTGTACAGGAGCAGAACCCTCAGAGCCATGGATGTCCCCTACAGCGCCTAACGCACCGTATCGCGAGCTTCATGTTGCCTCTCCCGTCTCCGAACCACCGCCAAAACCGGTTGATCAAATGCTGAAGCCTGAATCTGCCAATCGAATGACCGTGAAGAATTCAGCACTCAAACTTATTACTTCTTTCGGGCCCCAGGGTAATCAGGCCTTCAAATTCCCCGGCCTCAAGTCAGATGATCGCACTCCAACCAACGCACCTGGTATCACGCCCATTGCTGAATCGGCCGTAGGAGAGTCTGCGCTTTCGCCAGGAGGCCTCGGATCGTACAGACTCAACAATGCGCGCAGTCTCAATAACGCATTATCTAGAGTTGGAACACCTAGTCATGCGCACCGACATCGATTACCTTCAATAGGTGAAACTCCTGTGGACGTGCATCCTCCCAACTTCCCTCCAAGGTCTCTTCCCACGCCAGTCGATTCAAGTTCCGAGAAAGGGAAGCGCAACATATCTCAATCTGATCCCAACGAATCTAGCGACAATAACGACGCACCCATACTGTTATTATCTTCGGCGCGCTACGAACCAGCAAAGGACAGTCATGGCCCGAGTCCGCAAACAGCCGTGCAGACAGGAGCAAACAAGTTCGAAAATATTAAGGGTCTTCCATCTCCTGCTGCAGGTGTTTTCGAGACGCTCAAGGGTCAAGCTGCGGCCAGAAACGGTTCTCGCGACCGCAAGCCAGAAGGCCTCCATATTCAATGGCCACCAGTCGATACATCTGAGTCCGAGGCTGGGCCATACACAGGCGGGACCGGTGGTGGAACTCCAAGTTCAGTGTTCCAGAGCTTACGGTCCACCAAGAGTCCCAGTGTCAGCAGCCGCAGTATTGATCAGTATATCAGCAGCCTAGACGAGGCTAACTACTATGCCAATGTCCATCGTCCTCATACAAAGACTCGACGACATGAAGCAGGCAGTGAGCACGGCAAGAAGAGTTCTAGGAATGGTTCTGTAGACTCTCGTGGACGGGCAACCAACCGGTACATTGCCCCTGCCAAGCGTTCACCATCTTCCCCTGTTCCAATGTCTCCAGAAGAGTTTGCAAAATATAATGCTAGTGTGGAAAGCCTCAGCGCAGAGATCACAAAGCGTCGTAGTAGGAGTCATACAAAGGGCAGCTCTCGTGTTCGCGCCTCATCCAAGGCCGACCGCCATCAACGATCGACATCTAGAGGTATTGAGCGGAAGCACAAGGTAAAGAGTCGCAATAGCAGCCGTCGCAGTCGAGGACGCAGTGGTGATAGGAGTAAGTCAGGTGTGAGGTCACCAACATCGCCATTACCAATGTCACCTGCAGAGGATATGAGAGGATTTGAAGATAGCCTTCGCTTTGTTACTAGTGATCGTGAACGACTGCATCGGTCCCGACAGCGAAGTTCCAGTCGCCGACGTGGTACCAGCAGCGTGAGACGCGACACCTCCCCAGACAAACGGCGTCCCAGAGCTCGATCAAGCAGTCGTCAGGCTCGTGAACCCAATCAGTCGGTAGAAACTCCTTCCGAGGTTATTTTATCAAACGAATCGTTCGTTGAAGAGTCTTCGCGACCAGAATTCTCTAGTACTTCCAACATGGTTTTGAGTGCGCACGAGCGGGCAAAGAGGGAACTGGCAGCAGCAGAACTCGAGGCTCGCCGACTCTCACTAGCTCGTCGCCCTTCTGCTCCTAAGATTCCACATCCTGGTGACTTTCAGACGGCTGCAATGATGTCTGCTGTTGGTGGGAATTTGCCGGAAAGCCCTCCTTCGTCAGGCGGTTCTTTCAACAAACGGATTCGGTCTAAAAGCAACGCCAGCAAGAGGTCACCAACTTTTGCGAATGGGTCTGATTCTGGTTCATCTACTCGTGGGCGTTCAGGTACCGTCGGCTTACCAGCCACACCAAAGGCAATGCGACGACCTAAATATAGTGATGGATACGTTGATGGCGAGGCACCAGCCATGCCAGAGATACCTCTAACGCTTCCGAGCACGGTCTATCAAGATGAAGCTGCTAAGATCAGCCGGTCCATGTCCGTTCCAGTGGTGGAGTTTCACCAAACACCCGTTCCCGCCGACCTTCCACATCATCCAAGGTTTATACCCAGCATGCCGCGGAGCAGATCAACTAGCAGGACTCGAGGACCAGGGCCTCGGGGCCATCGACGTGAGAACTCTTCAGAGCTTGGACAGTCAACTTTTGGATCCCCTCCGTCAGTTTCTGTGAGCATTGAACCTGATATTATCGTGGACAATACGAAAATCGTTCCACCAATACTTCCAGAACTACAGCATTTGACGACGCCTCCCCCACCACCACCTGCTCCTAACGCCGGAACGAGAGGTAGAGATATTGAGTCCAGCCAGATCATGACCGATAATTCTCGCGCCGGGTATGAACTTGCAAGGCCAATGACGACCGGTGCCGATGCACAGTCCATGCGCAGAATGTCAGTTGACCATCGACGAGGTCGCAGCATTAATGAGACTTTTGCGAGCAAATTCAGAAACTTTACAGGTCGAATGCGCAGTACCAGTCGTGGTCCTGGTGTACAGTCTCCACCGACAGAATCATTTGATAAGAATGCTTCTCCGTACGAGAGTGTTACAATAGCAAAAGACTGATCTCGTTTTTTCACTCCTTTTTTTTTGTCATGTTTCGTTGCTCTGTCTTTTTTCTTCTATTCTATACTAACTAATTGTACGCGCACGAAGTTACGAATCTCTTTATACTTTGAATATCCTATTTGATTATCCGTGCTGTACGATTATTCCCAGCTTACTTTATGCATCTTTTTACCTTGTTTCGTTCAATTTGTTTCCACAAGGTACTTTGTATCTTCTTTTCTCTCTTGCCCCTAATCTACAACTATAAATATCCAGGAGACTTCTCGTTGTTTCCTTTCGCCTTGCTCATTCCGCTTGTTTGTTGTTTGCCCTTTTTTTCCCTTCTTTTTTAATCTCTCTCTCTCTCTCCTCTTTTCAAGAATTGGTTTTCTTGAGAAAAGAACGTTTATAGTGTAGCCCGCGAGGGCGATTACAATGGGGAGCGTAATGACTTGGTCCTAGCTATATATACAATTATACATGTGGTTAGTTCCGACTTTGACTTGGTAGATGCAGTCAACTAGTGCAGTGCGAGTATGCTTAATGAATTGACGGTGGTGAAGTAGACTTGTAGAGATTGTCTTGTGGTCGAAGTCTGTGTGCCACACGTCCTAGCATATTGAAGCCATGCTAATGCTGATCGTACTGAATCAGAGCATGTTTTGGGGCTTATAACATGTGGTGCGGTGTTTGCCTTCGTCGGAATTGTCCAAGAAAATATGGGGCTGACTAAGCACGAACGACGTCAGGTTTCTTTCGGGCGGAGTGCAAGCTCCGATTGAGCTCTCCTCACTTCTTCCTAGAAGACAGAGCTGCATCTTCAACATCCACCAAAAGAACAACTAAATATTCAATATGGTCCTCGATGACTCCTCTTCTTCAGATTCAACAACCCTCGACCCGTCCACAAACACAGATACCTGGGACAGCCCCGACCTCTCATCACGCTATGCCTCTGTCTTCCCCCTCAAAATCAACCGACAATACCTCCAACGCCCCAACCCATTCTTACTATGGGTCGGTTTCGCAGGACCCTGGAACTGGGAAAGGACAGTAATGTACCGCCTTTCCGCACAATTGGAGACCGTAAAGGGACTGCTACGACGAGATCCGACTCAACCCGAAGTTGACGCTTTGGTTGAATATACAAGTCGCGAAGTGAATACACGCAGAATCGGACTGCCAATTGGCGTCACGGCGGGATCGGTTCATGCATATTATACGCTGCGCAAGAAATTGAGTATTCCGAGCGAACTCTCATTTTTGGAAGGGTTGAAAGTCGCCTGGCGTCTTTCCCCTGTATTGGAGAGGAGACAGGCTGCATTGCAGGCTGGGTTGAGGTTTGGTGTTTGGGTTATTTTTACGTTGGGCAATTTTAGTGCGTTGGCTACGTATCGGCTTACAGTCGCATTGTCGTCGGATCCAAGGTTGGCCGAGTTTAGAGACGCGGTTAGACGGTATGCGGAGGCGAGGATGCAGAGGATGGAAGGGTATAAGGAGAAGACGAAGCAGAGGAGGGAGCAGAGGGATGCTGCTAGACATGAGGGTACGACAGTGAGTGCGGAGGAGCCGGAAGAAAATTATAAAGCGGAATCAACAGAGGGTACGACAGATGATCAGAGTCACAGCTCGCCTTCGCCGTCATATCAGACTCCGCCGAGAAGTTATGAGACTACTCGGTCTTATGTTCCGGAAGAATCTCCTTCGTCGGATTTCTTTGATGATGCTAGTCCTACGGTACCTGAGTACCAGGCGTCGACGGCATCACCGTCGAGACCAACACCGGCATCAAATGAGAATGCATGGGACCGAATTAGACGCGAAACCGCCTCTCACGCATCCATCTCTGCGCCGTCACCATCGAGCTGGGGACGACAACAACCAAGCGCTTCCTCTGAGTACTCATCGTATGAAAGCGAACAGCAAAACGGACAGCGGGAAAGGGAAGCTGCTCAACGACAATTCGATAGAATGCTTGATTCCGAGAGGCAACTGTCTCAGGATGGGGGAGATGATAACAGCAATAAGAAAGGATGGCGGCGGTGGTAAAAT
Organism: Talaromyces stipitatus ATCC 10500; assembly: GCF_000003125.1. NCBI lineage: Eukaryota > Fungi > Ascomycota > Eurotiomycetes > Eurotiales > Trichocomaceae > Talaromyces > Talaromyces stipitatus. The sequence continues at coordinate 1,038,797 of NW_002990120.1, read as the reverse complement.
TACGCACTTTGTACGATTATTTGCATTAGTTAGGGTAATCTACCCCATTGTATAATATCTCTAACCCTAATCACGATAAGTAATCAGAAAGATAATGGATGGATGACGCCATCAACACCCCTCAATATCTCACCATCCATATCTCTGCATTTCTGTCCATGATTACAAAGTGGTTTGCATTTGAATCTGTTGATTTCTAAGCAACTGGGTGTGTTGAACATTATTTAAGGCGATTGCTATTCCGCTGGTTCCCCACTTGATATTGATATCGATTCATCCTGATATAGCTCACCCGAAGGTCTCGAAGCATCAATACTAAAGAAGCGAAGAAGAACAAACAATGTCTACAAAGAAAGCAATTGCTGTCATCGCCGGCGTCGGACCTGGAACTGTACTCGCCCCCTTCCTCCAATCCTCCAATCTATGCTGATACTAACTTGAGATGAAAGGGCTCCTCAATAGCTCGCAAATTCGCCCAACACTACCCCGTCATTGTCCTCGCCCGCAACCCTTCCAACTACGCCGAAGTCGTCCAAACCATAAACTCCTCCGGCGGACAAGCCATAGGTCTAAGCACCGACCTCTCCGACTCCACCTCCGTTTCTAGTACTTTCAAAAAGATCACCACGGAGCTATTCCCCGACAGTCCCATTGCAGCAGCAGTATTCAACTCCGGGGGCGGATTTGTGCGAAAACCATTCCTAGAGTTGACCGAATCCGAATTTGCGGCTGGTTGGGAAGGGCAGGTTAAGGGGGCTTTTTTGTTTGCGCAGGCTACGTTACCATTGTTGCTTAAGGGGGTGGAGGAGAAGGTTGAGTTTCCGCCTAGTTTGATATTTACTGGTATTTTCCCCTCCTATTCTCATTATCCGAATGGCAGATATACTGAGAGTGTTACAGGAGCAACGGCAAGTATCCGCGGCTCAGCAAATTTCAGCGTCTTCGCAAGCGCCAAATTCGGTCTTAGGGCTCTCTCACAATCTCTGGCCAGAGAATTTGGGCCCAAGGGCGTGCATGTGTCGCATGTCATTGTTGACGGTGTGATTGATATCCCGCGTACAAAGGAATGGAAGTTTGAGCATGAAGATGCGAAGATTAGTCCTGATGCTGTAAGTCGTCGCGTCTCACTTTGCTTATGATGCATGGCTGACAATGTAGATTGCCGATTCGTATTGGTTCTTGCATACGCAGCCCAGGACTACGTTTGCATATGAGTTGGATCTGAGACCGTATGTTGAGAAGTGGTGATTCTTATAACGCATGAAATATTTAGATTAAGGTCCGAGTAATTGAGAATGACAACAATATATTCGTGCAGTACCATTTTAATAACCGGCTCAATGCATAAATCATCAACATGTAAACTTATCAATCTAACCATCCCCGTCAACTGCAACCGCTTCACCAATTGTCTCCCCCGTAGAAAGACCATGCAATTTCGCCAATCTCTCCTCTTCCTTCTCCATGCGTAACCGCTCAGTCTCTTTCCGCAACGCCTCCAAATTCCACGCCCCATCTTCATCATCCTCTTCATCCGATTCCTCTTCACTGTCACCAGCAGTACGCCAGTTGCCAGACTCGAAAAGCGTACGACCAGTAGCCTCCTTGGCCTTGCGAGCTTCTTCCTCGGCGGCCTTCTTGTCGAGTCGTTTCTTCTTCCATTCGGCAAAGGTCTCTGGTGTCACTGGCGTCAGTGTACCGGTGAGCTTGTGTCGTTCGGATTCGAGGAAATCTTCTAGGGTCAGGGTGTGCATGGGTGATTTCTCCATTAGTGCCTTTTCGGCGGCACGTTGCTCCTTTGTTTTGAGCACGAATCTATCAACGTCAGTATCGCGGACCTCAGAAGAAAACAAAAGAGAAGCATACCCAGGAGGCAGAGCATGTCGATACATGCACTTATCACCACCATTCGGACACGTCCAGAACCAACCATATTTCTGATTCTCAACCGCCTCAATAAAATACTTGCAAACTTTATCTGTCGTTGTGCGCGGATTCCCATGTTTACTCAACACCACATCTCGCAGCTTAGCCTCATCCCACTGATCCATCGTATCCTTCTCTTTACCACCATTAGCAGCATCCGAATCTCTCGTATCCGAATACAAATCCCTCTTAGCCGATTTCCGTTCCACGCTAAGATCATGGCTGAATTTACATTTCTTCCCCTTTTCGCAATGTCCCTGTTTATAGAATTGGCACACCACGGTTTTGGGGTCGACGCCAAAGGGGACTTTCTGGACTTGAACGGGTTTGAAGAGTTCGGCGGCTTCACGTTTGGCTTGTTCTTCGGCGGCCTTTTCGGCGGCTCGACGGGCCTTTTCGGCTTCTTTGCGTTTTTCGTCGGCATTTTTGTTGTGTTTGGCTTGGGCTTCGAGTTGGGCTATTTGTCGGCGGGCACTTCCTCCTTTTTTCTGGTTTGGTCAGTCTCCTCTTTTCGAAAATACGATAGTCAATGGGTTCGTATAGTTGACCTACATTTTTCATGCCAAAAGTCTTTACACGTCAGTATATATGCCAATAGATCCATTCAGAGAGAACTCACCTTATCCTCCACCGTCGTCTTCTTCTTCTTTGCCTGATCTGCTCCTTTCTTTGGCGGCATCTCGGCGGCGGCCCTCTCCCTGGGCTATACTTCTTCTCAATGTAATTAAGGGGAAAAAATGAGTGTTCAACGACAGGGTAGAGACACAATGAATGAAGTGTCTACTACCTGCTATCAAAACTGGAACGTATAATGAGTAAACTAAGACAGCAATGCGATGACAGCCGCCACAGAAGTTGTGGGCTCTTTGTAGATTAGTCTCGTTTTGCGCTTGATGCCCGCACTTTTTGTGGTGGGGAAGTCACGTGTCGAGGCCTGATTTCTCAGGTGGCGATTCATTTATTCTTCCCAAGATAGGATAGTGCTTCTGTTTATTACTATACATTAATGATATCGAACTATTGTACGTTGTCTCTCAGCTAATAGGGTATCTGTGAACATGCCTCGTTATGTCATAACATCAATCCTTCGTTGTTAGGGTCAGCGTCAGTAGACATGCTACAATTTCGTCCCCTCGCGACCACTATCGCTCAATCGCCGTCGCGGCGTCAACCCACCATGTCCAGGACCTGGCCGAGTACTCGGACCAGGACTCGATTCTCCTCCCGCCCCAGTCGCGGCACCAAGACGATGACCGTGTTGCAACCGAGGATTCAATAGCCAATGTATCTGCATTCGTATTGTGTTTATTGCAGCGCTTGTATGAGCGAGATCCTCGTTGACACGCATGCTTTCGTTCAAAATAGCCATACTCGCTCGAGCATCAAGGTCCGTCATTGCGTGTGAGAGCTGAGATACCTCTTCTCGTAGGGACTCATGTAACGACAATAAATATGTCATTGCCGTCGAGGTCGATAATTGTGACGAGCGGTCACTGTCTTCAATCTCTGTAGGTCCAGATTGAGATGAATCTTGAGCCATATCCTCACCAGGAGATTGGCGTTGAGTTCGATTTTCAGGCGAGAAACGCGCACTCTCCATCAGAGTAGAACGGATACTAGCAATCCCATCTTCAAGAATTTCATTTCTTTGTCGTAGCTGTCGAATCGTCATATCAAGCGAGTCAATGCGCGAATTTTGCACTTCTATGTAAGGACCGATGGTGATCAACGGGCAGCTTCGTTCATGGATGGCCAACTCTGAGCGCTTGAGTTTAACAGGACATCCATATTTGGACGCCTGGCATGGGTGAATGGCTTCCGGACATGTATCGATATGTTGTTCCAATGCGCTACGAAATACCATAGCGCCACAATCGGGACAAGTCGTTCGTAAGCTGGGACAGTGTTGATCTTGATGTTCCTACTTCAGTTAGATGTTGTATGTCTTATATATTCATCATACTCATACTCACTTCTAGATCCTGCTCCATGACACTCTCTTCGCAAGATTCACATTTCACCATATTGTGCATACACTTTTCAGGATTCAGATTCTTCTTGCGCGTCTTTTGGCCACAAGTCAAGTCCGGGCATTTCATCAGCTTGTAATCGCAGTACTTATCCACATGCAGCTGCACATGTCCACGAGCCATAGTCTCCGCACAGCCTTCAGTAGAGTACGGACAACGCACTCGAACATCGTCGCACATATTAATCAGTATCCTCGGCACCTTACCAGAAATATCTCCACGAGCACGACAAGACGGACAACGGAAGTCTCGTGAATTGGATACGATGGCATCGTTGATACACTTCTGGCAAAACACATGGTCACATTGGAGTCGTAAGGGTCGTATAAATGGGCAGTGACATATAGGGCACATCAAATGCTCGTCGTATGTCGAGACATAATCTAGTGCTCTGAGGTCGACAAGCTCTTCTACCCCGCGTTCTAGATCCATTGTTGTAAGAAACTCGGCGATGTCCATGGAGTCCAAGTCTCCAGGAGTGGCAGAGATTATATAGTTATTGTCTTCTTCGCCCTCCACAGACCCTGCTTGTAACCATCGAGCAACACCCTCCGCAAAAGGGGCGTTGCGTGTATGAGCTGTAGTACGAAAGCTGAGGCGCCCAGCTAGGGATTCCTGATAAGAGTATTGTGATTGGATGATGTTTCAGTGGCTGAAACAAATCTGTGTTGATCTGCAAGATATTTGCTTTTGATTCTGTGATATCTTTTTAGTTCACATACCGGAGTATATGCAGAAGATTTCCATAGGCAATGTATCGAAGGTCGAGTGTTGTAGGTTCAGAGTTCCGGCAATCTCAAAATTGCATCAGACAGAAGGAGCCGCCCAAACAAATGCCGAAGAGATCCGTGGGTCCGAAGCTACACATCGACCTGATCGATTACTCTACATTGTTGACATTGTTGACAACAACACCCTGATAGAGGAATAACTATTGACTACTGTTAACTAGTGGTTAACTACATGGTCATTGACAACCACTAATCGTTTGCGGACAGACCACGTTAACTTAGCCTCAAGCAAGCCACGGGATCTGAAATCGGCCCGTTTCAGGCAACCCATTTCATTCTCATCCATCATCCACGGCCACCATACCAATACAGAACTCTACAAGTCTGCATCAGGGCATATCAACCCAATTTGCGACTCAGACAGACAGACCGACAGACAGAGACAACATGTCACACCCATCCCAACTCTTCCTCCTAGCAGACCACATCAAACTCTCCCTCCTTGAACGACAACGCGCAATCTCGCTCAACCTCGAACCAAACACCCAAGACAGCGAAATCTCCCGATCTCTTGAGTCCCTACGCGACGGTCTCGAACGCCTCGAAAACGATACCAACAACACAGGCACCGACACCGATACCAGAGAACAAATAAGCTTACTACGCAGCCAGTACGACGATTTCGCATCTCAATTCTATGGCAGCGGCTCGTCAGAGCCGAGTGATGCCACAAAAGTACCGAACGATCCAGCTCTAGGACCAGATTTTGCGCATGCGACTCGCGGGACGAATTTGCAGCAACCTGTTCCGCAACATCCGGTTTCGAAATCGGTCAGATTTACAGATGCTAATGACGACGGCGACGATGAATATAACTCAAACCGAGCGGCACTATTACAGCCCTACCGAGACGATCCAAATACTACCCGTGAAGAAGGTACAGCGAGGTACCTAGATACAACCAACCTAGACAACCAACAAATCCACGCGCACCACCAGCAGATCCTCTCCGAACAAGACGCACAACTAGATTCGCTGGGCGAATCGATCGGTCGTCAACACCAATTGAGTATCCAGATTGGCGATGAATTAGAAGGGCAAATCGCCCTGTTGGATGATGTGGATGAACATGTTGATCGGCATCAGGGACGATTGAATAATGCGCGCCGCAGACTGGATAAGATCCGGAGGAAAGCGGGAGATAATTGGAGTATGATGACTATTATTGGGTTGATTATTGTGCTTGTTATTTTGATTGTTATTTTGAAGTAGCTGGCTCCCCTTTTGCTTTTTGCATGGCGTTCTGGGTTTGCTGTATCTCGAGATACCACGCACTCTTTAATGGACCTGATTATTCATGATTTTTCAATTAACCAAGCAAGCAATTCCTTCCTTTTGAAGGTCAATCTAGGTATTTACATCCGTCCCGACCGATTCCCCTCCTAATACCCTGTAAAAAGCTCCATTACACACCCTCCTCATTCCAGAATAGATTTATTTCTTATCCTTCTTCAACGTCTCCCCCTCCTTCAATCCCCCCTTCACAAAATTCTCCTGCCCCGGAATCACAGCCTCCCCCCGATCAGCTTTCACAGTTGCCTCACTCTCGCTAGCGAGTTGTTCGCGCCAATACCCCTTGCCAGATTTGACGTCTTTCAAGTTTTCGTTTTTATAGGTTTCGTACTCGTTTTCGAGACCATCCCTGTCTATATACACAGAACATCATTGGATTAGTATTTGGGTTGATGGGGGTGGGTGATGGGAGGACGTACTGCGATCACTCTCTTTCAAAGCTCTCTGAATCGAGGATGTTGAGAATGATGCTGTCGATGAGCACACCGGAGCAGAGCCCAGGGACAGAGAGGTAGCAGTAAATGGTCGGATTGTTTGACGGATGTAAGGGAGTGAGGCCATTGTTGCTGTCAATTGCTCTGAGATTCTGTTCTGGTGATGTATCAAGATATATATCGCCGGAGTTCTGGTGTGGGAGGATGACCGATCAATTTGAAGAGATCAAAACGATTGAATTGGTCAATGCAGTCAAGTAGTTCTTGTCTGATAGATAAGATACTAGATGGAGCACAGAGTAAAGAGGGCTGCCAACTTATATATGAGAGAGTCATCTGGGCGAATGGATGGATGACGTCAATGCGACGATTACAGCATGCCTCAGAACTCAGGCTGCACACCCGATATCCTCGGTTTAGCTATTCATACAAGAACAATATTATTCTACCAGTAGTTTAAAGAAGAAATAGATAATAGAAGCAATATATTCGGGGCCTAACATAGACCAAAACTCCAGACCAGGTAGGCTGATACACCTCACCTACATTTCACCACCCCATACATATGCCCCAATGGATATCCGGAAAATCAACAGAACAAAACAAAATCAAACGAGGGCTCTCCCGATGCCCAGATATCTTGACAACAGAATGCTTTGACAAAGACAAATAGCAAAATCACACCCAATGCAAAACATGTATCGTTTCCGCCGTCTAATAAAGGAAAAAAAATAAAATAAAATAAACAAGCCATTCCACCCCAGTTACATCCATCCCAGTGATAATAATGATAAATGATGTAGAATAAGGACATATTACCGAAGAATAAATGCGTGGTCGTAGAGTGAAAAAAACACAGTCGTAGATCGCAAGTCGCCGAGATCCAGAAAGAAAACTCCCCCAACACAAGGCATGCGGTTGTGATATCTTCGAAAAAACAAGGAAAAAGAAAAAACAATGCCGCGCTTTCTATACACCGTAGCAGCAATCGTGCACCAGGCCGAAAACGAAATTTTGGTATATTTTTTTTCCCGTCGCTTGAAAAGCGAATGCCGTCACAAATGGTCGAATGCAAAAACATATACGCCGTCGCTGATCTGCAAGTATCGTGGGTAAAAAGGCCGAAAGAACAAAGTAGTCGTCGTCGTCACAGAGAGAAATATATACAATATTGACAGAAATTCTTTTTTTTGGGGTTGATCAAAAGGATATATGGTCAGGAGAAAAGAAAAGATTTGTCGTGCAAGGGATCGTCGAGACCGAATGGAAAAGCAAATAACTCCTCTTACCCAGATGATGCAAATCGATGCCAGCGACGGCGATGAGAAACGAAGTCACGAGGCATGCCTAATGAAAAAAGGGAAAGTTTATGGATCAAGGTCAGAGCTTTCGAAAACACGACGAGCTCACCACCGGCGCTGGTTCTGCATCATACTGGGATTGATCGAAGTGGGGGGGCTGGAAAGAGTAATGCCGGTTTGTGGGTTGACAATCGGAATGACTTTTCGGGCACGAGCAGCCGCGGGCTGCTGGAAATGCATGGCATTAATATTATGGTTCATGGCACCAACATTGCTGACATAGGAGGATGTATTGGAAGGACCGGGTGAAAGAGAAATGCTTGGCGTCACCTGTTGCTGGGCGGGTTGAATTTGGTGCTGCAGAGGCGAGGACTCTGGAGAGCCGCTGGACAGGGATGAGCGATCAGAAGCAGAGGAATTAATAGAATGCAGCTATACATCCTGTTAGTAATCCGACCAGCAAATTAGAAAGCTGGGCAAACGAACATCGTCTTCGGTAAGTAGATTAGGACAGAATTCCAGATCGTCGTCCAAATCAAACGAGCGACCAGCCTCGAAACGTTGACGGAAAGCCGTGACGGTAGGAGCTTCGACCATTTCCCGCATGGTCTTCACACTGCGAGATTGCCGCTGGGCATTCTGAGCGGCCATGCTGCGAGGCCCTCTTCGGCGACCACCGTGGTGATTGTTGGATTGTTGCAAGTGGGCATTGACAGCATGATGTTGCTGGTGCTGGTGCTGGCTGTAGAAATAAGCGGATGCCATGGTGCGTATATATATATATACGTTATGTGTGGGCGTTTTCAACAGAGGAAACAAACAATGAACGTTGTCTAGTCTTTAATTGAAGAATACACGTAGATGAAGGAAAAAGAGATGAGAGAAAGATTGTAGATCGAGCGAGGAATACAGAGTCGTTGGCGAAGTTTGTGACGAGTTGAGTGTGGGACGAGAGAGAGAAGAAGAGATTCACGATGGCGGGACAATAATAAAGGCTGACGGGGGGGACACTGCCTGGACAGGACGAGGAGTTACATACGTATTGTACGGTACTAGTCGAGGGGACTAATACATGGATCCGGCCACTCACAGAGAGATAGCGGAGTCGTTGAGCAAGGGCGGTACCAATCTGACCGTATTGTTGGGTACTTCCGTACGGCTCTCGCTTAGAAAGTGAGTCACTCGGCTCAACGTTTGTAGCGTTCTCGTAAGCATGTCAGCGTAATACGCTTGTATTGGTACCCACATCGATGAGACCAGGTCATGCACTCATCTTCGTACGGAGCCAATGACAGCACGTAGCTCTACAGCGCTAGTAGCGAAACTAGTGGCGAATCCAGAATCAGCCAACCAAACTCGGACAAAAATGGATCCATTTCCCAATTATGCTATGTCATTTCAGCCACTCTGTGGATACTCCCGTATTGCCGCCCGCCCAATCAGGGACATCACTCGTGTCTGCTGGTTTGCTTGCATACATACATACATGACGTTGACCCGTTTCTATGGAATACGACCGTCTGACTGGCTCGGTTGGTTGTTTTGCTGTGCTGGCACGTATTTATTACAAGTATTGTATTACTCCTGTTTTTTTATAACGCTGTTTTAACTCTCCGAATCATCTTCCGTTGCTGAATTGAGATCTCTGCTCTATATTCGAGCAGTCATCTGTCAGTTCTAAACACGGTATCTAGGACAACCATGTACTACTATGTGGTGCATGGAATGGCTATGCAGAATCCAACCCTGCTAAGCCTCTGGAATCCTGGTAGGAGCGCCGACGGAGCACGCCGTACCTGCGTCCGCGGTCGAGATGCCGACTCTCCCGTAGGATTGTGACATGAGCATCATTCCTCGAGTGATCCAGTCCATTTTCTATTCAGACATTCGTGCGATAAGTACGGAGTAGATACTATGTCATATAATGCATTCGATCATATTGAGGCTCATGTCATCTCATGTCGATGGTATGGTTATGGTAATCTACCCCGTCACATGGTAGGGCAGCTGACCTGGAAAATTCTCGACTAACAGCCTAAACAGCAGCGCTAGTGCCCTAAGCCAACGATCATCCCGCTTCTATTCTTCCTTTTCATGCAGCTGTTTGAAGTTGATTGACTGCGTTCCCTTCAAAGCAGATATCTGTAAACACTCACTCCATATCCGACTTGGTCACGTCCCAATAGGCAGTCTGTTTGGCTCCTAGCAAGATTAACGAATATGGAATTTTCTGCTGGAATACAAGAATTTTGACTTAGAGGAATTGAAGCCCTCTCCATAGCCAAGCACTCCCCGCGATTGGATGGAACTAATCTAGGTCACCGCTTCTTTCTCTCCCCCGCCAATGCCAGCCAACTCTTGTATCATGATACGCATAGATCTGTGTAGATCAAATCATTTCTTTGGACTTGGTTTCTGGATTGAGTCTGTTGCAGGAGTAGTGTGACTGAAGGCGATTCGACTTGAATTTTTTTTTAGGTTTGTTTTTGTTTAATTTAAGACCTGTTTAGATTTGGTGTGGTCTGTGGTCTGGTACGTGCACAAGGATGTGGTCTGCCTTAATTGTCTGCCTTATTTCTGAGGTTGCACATTTCATAGATCTCGAATATATTCACTAAATACTAATACTATCAATAAAAGTCGTCCATCATTTATCCGCATTCCGAGTCTTGATCATCCTTGATATCGTCTCCTTGCACTGCTGAATATTCACTCCATCCATAACCTCATACAATGAAATCATCTCTTGTGTGCATTCAATAACAGCCTTGATATCAACCTCGCTTTCCGCGAGCCACGCAATAATCCTTTGAATCCTCGGGTCAGGTCTTGTCGCTGTTGTAGTATTTGTACCGCCCGAACCCAAGGCGGAGAGTGTTGCACCCAATCCCGCTTCGCGGAGAGATGTAGATATTGGTGGATTGTTGTTGGCCACTATGGCTCCATGGCCGTATGGGTTGCGGTGAGTGCCTCCACCTCCACCTCCACCACCACCACCACCACCACCGCCGCCACCAAACAGGACTGCGAGGAGAATGGCCATTACCGCGATGACATGCGGTGGATAGAGAAGTGGTAGATCGGTCTGGTACTGATCACTGATTAGAGTTGTGGCATGGCTGACGTCCTCTGTTGTTAAGTCTAGAACTTTGGTCAACTCCAAAACCGTGCGGTATGGATGGTGGACGATTAATTGCGAATGCATCTCTGATATGAGATAGAATTCACATTCTCCAATCTTGCCGGGGTCGTTGGTAATAAATTCTTTTAAGGACATGTCAGCGCATTCGATACCCAGGAGACAAGGCCATACATACCCGGCCATAATTGTCGAGCTTCGCTGGTCACAACTCGGATATGTTGAGGGCATTCTTCCATCTTGCACGCAAGATAGAACGCCGTGACCATGACTAGGTACGGATTCGTCTGTCGAAAATCGACTTTTGTATAAAACCTCTTCATGTAGACTTGAGCCGTTGAAATGGCTTGTTGCCGCGAATGTGTAAGTTTCGCAAGTCTACATAACTCTGTATATTCTGTCAGTGAAATGCTTCCGGGCGAGTAAAAACACAAGCATACCTGTTTTCAAAAATATGTTGATGACTCTCATATCAGGAAGCTGGATTTGATGATCCGGGCTATTCGCTTTCAGATTCTCTCGGACCTCTGCCAGACGTTCGCGAGTAAACATCCAATGTCGACGTTGAGTCGACACCCAAAAGTTCGCTGCCATGGGCACATCAATCAACAGACTGCATTAATTGTGCTATACATTTGACACCACAGACTCCTCCTCCATTATTGAGATGTTGATGTGGTTGGACGTATGGATGTCGCCACCTGGTATATATCCGCTGGCTGGTCACTTGATGTTTGGATAAATATATGTATCTGTACTCGCGGAAAATGCAAATCCTATCAAACCCAATACTGTCCAGCAGCATTCACTCTCGGCGGTATTCTCCGTGGTATGGTCTTCAAACGACCTGATGAATGTACAAGACTTGATGTTTGCACATTGAACATTAAGGCGCCGCTCCCAAAGAGGAATAGCGCGATATTTCTAACCCTGACACGCTGATTGGGCAAAACAGCCGTGATAAACCATAGCGCCGACCATTCCGATGACAGTGTTTTAGTCCTGCACTTCGGCATCATATCCCAAGGCCAAAGCACTGAACCACCAGGTTCATGTTCATATCCCTCAATTCCCAGAGATCCGATATAACAGAAAAAGGAATCTCGGCTGCCGCCCCTAGCGCGGCACTCGTACATCCTCTAGGCACACCCAAAGAATGATTGCGTCGACTTCATGACAACAATTTTTTCCACCCTCCGCCCGCGAAGATGCCACCCCTCGAACACCCGGACAGGGTCGACAAGTTATGGGAGATTATCGACACCCGGAGACAGGGTTCTGTTGACTTTAATGGCTTGAAAAAGGGACTTCGCAGGATGGATCATCGTAAGCGCTTTCTCAATTTCCTTGTTTCTGTTTGCTGTTTACTTGCGCGCATGCCCCTCCAAGTAGAGGTTTTTAGTAGAGGCTCTAGTACAATGACTGACAGTTTTGGTATTTGCTTGCTCGTTCGATCATACAGCTCTCAAGAATGCAGATTCTATGCTTCAACAAGTTTTCAAAACGGTAGATATGAACGGCGATGGTCGAATACAATACGGAGGTACGTTACGCCAAAGCAATGACGTCGCGGTGCGAAATTTGACGATTTGTTCAACACTACCTACAGAATTTCGTGACTTTGTCTCGCGTGCCGACGAGGCGTTGTGGGAACTATTCAAAAGCATTGATCGAAATCAAAATGGGGAAATAGACAGGGCGGAATTGAGATATGCGTTTTCAAGTGCGGGGATCACAGTGTCGAGCCCCGTGCTTGATGAATTTCTGGCTCAGATGGACCGAAACAATGATGGGGTTATAACTTATAATGAGTGGAGGTACGATTGTTCGCATGTGGTTTACGACCTTCACTGATCAATGCAGAGATTTCCTACTCTTCCTACCAACTGAAGATCACGACCTGCGTACCGTGCTATCATACTACAAGGCAACGGGAAATCTAAACCCGGAAGGAGACGTCGACATCGGTGATTCTCGACAGGGTTTAGGTATTGGATTCCCGACCCAGTCTCATTTCTTACTCCATGCCCTCGAAACCGCTCTGTACTATACCCTTCAACTTCCGCTCTCAATAATCTTGAACGCTGCTCCAGTCAACCTGGTAGCTGTTGCATATGCTGAAACGCCCAATGCTGAGCAGCCAGCCTCCGCGGATCTGGTCGTGTTTGACAGGGATGGTGTTGATCTTGATTATGATGAGCTCGAGTGGCTTTCTGTTTCCAAACCTATAGCTATGTGGCTGTCAGTACGCTCGTATGAACTGCAGTTGACCGACATCTTCCCTCACTTAGGTTACTTCATCGCCGGTGGACTTGCTGGCGCCGTCTCACGGACAGCTACCGCGCCCCTCGACCGTCTGAAAGTTTACCTCATCGCCCAGACTGGTGTACGCAAAGAGGCTGTCCGTGCGGCTCAGAAGGGTGCTCCTGTGAATGCCGTGCGGAAGGGGATCAAGAGTCTGGTCGATGCGATGAAGGAGTTGTGGAAAGCCGGGGGCGTTCGGAGTCTCTTTGCAGGTTGGTTTTTTATGGCTAGGATGAACTTCAGCTCACTATTGATGCAGGGAATGGACTCAATGTTGTCAAGATTATGCCAGAATCGGCCATTAAGTTCGGTGCCTATGAAGTACGTTTCGCCGGCCTTCTTTTCGAATGATCCTGTTGACATTTGTAGGCATCGAAACGCGCATTCGCTCGTCTTGAAGGGCATAACGACACAAAGAAAATTAAACCCACTTCACAATTTCTGTCCGGCGGGCTTGGTGGTATGGTAGCTCAATGCTTCGTCTATCCGATTGATACATTGAAATTGTGAGTGATTGAATCCGCAGCCAACTTCTGAAATCTAATACTATACAGCCGTATGCAATGCGAAGTCGTCCAGGGAGGAGTTCGAGGCAACAAACTCATAGCCGAAACTGCTCGAAAGATGTGGCAAACAACCGGTGGCTTCGCCTTCTTCCGTGGCTTACCTCTCGGTCTCATGGGCATGTTCCCTTACGCCGCAATTGATCTATCAACATTCGAATACCTCAAACGAAGACTCGTTGCCCGCAAAGCGCGACAAGAAAAATGCCACGAAGATGACGTACCACTAAGCAACTTCACAACTGGAGCCATTGGAGCCTTTAGCGGTGCTCTTGGTGCATCATTTGTATATCCACTCAATGTCCTGCGAACACGATTACAAGCACAGGGCACTGTGCTACATCCTGCAACATACGATGGCATCATAGATGTGACCCGGACGACTTATCGTACTGAAGGAATCCGTGGGTTTTACAAGGGTATTACCCCGAACATGCTCAAAGTGGCACCAGCAGTCTCGATCAGTTACATAGTCTACGAGAACGCGAAGCGATTTCTAGGATTGAAATAATCATATCCAGTCATCCTCTTTCCACCATTTTTTTCGATATATACCCTTGTTTTTAATGAGTCGCCATGTCTCCGTCCTGCCATACATATTACATACAGATTACAGATCTCACCCATGATTTGTGACGAGGACAACTACTGTGTCTATATACACTCGCGTCTCATCCCCTGTTCATTCTCGGCTCAGTCCACGTTGTACTCTACTGCACTGCATGCATGGTAAGGGCGTTTTTTATTGCATTCTTTTCATCCGTTGGATAAATTTCTCAATTTCTCGTTGCTCCCCATGTATTTCCTTTGTTGAGATGGGTACAGAGAACAGAAGGGGAAGAAGATATACATAGAGATTTGAAAATGAGTTCTTACTTAGGTAGACTTGATACAAATCATCCAATTCAATTCAATTACGTACATATAGCTGTCATATTAATCATATTAGATGTTCATCAGTGAAACCAAAGACAGATCAAAGTTTAACAGCAGCAACCTCCTCCCCCTTCGGCAGAACATCCGGTATAGGTCCCACCGGCGTAATCCCAAACGGATTAATCTGTCCATGCGACTTTGTATAATGTTTCTTAATATGCTCAAACTGCGTCGTTTCGCCAAAGGCCGGGATATCCCAATACAAATGTCGCACCCATCTGTGGATAGCGGGGTATCCAGATCTGATATCGCGCAGATTTGTCTTGAAATGTTGCACATACACGGCATCGAAGCGGATGATTGTGGTATAGAGTCTGATGTCTGATTCGCTGATGTGATCGCCGTACATGTACTCTTTACCACTGGCCTGGCGACTGGCGAGATGGGCCTCGACTTTGTCGAGAGCAGCGAAGAGTGTGCGTACGGCTTTTTCGTATGCTTCTTGTGTGGTTGCGAATCCGGATTTGTACACTCCATTGTTGATGTCGTTGTAGATCCAGTCGTTGGAGGATTCGATTTCGGCGCGGAGAGATTCCGGGAAGAGGTCGATTTTGGCGTATTGTTCGGGGAGGAGGGAGTCGAATTCGTGGTAGAACATACGGATTATTTCTGAGCTCTTCAACCCGGAAAACAAGATTAGTATGATTGCATTTGAGGGATAGGAGAGAGGGGCTAACCTCGTTGGAGACAATGCGCTTTGTCTTGGTGTCGAATAATGTCGGCACGGTGAAACGTCCTGTATACTCGGGATCTACGTCAAAGTAGATATCGCGCAGATGCGTGAACCCAGGATGAATAGGGTCTGGACGGACATTCTCGCCGGGAACGTTTTCGCCTGGGGTAACGAATCGCCATCCTACCGATCATTAGTTCTCATATTATATAGCTTAAGAAGATAGGATACGCACCCTTCTCAGCCATATGCCAATGCACAGCAGTCACAGAAATGATGTCCTCCAATCCCTTGAGTTTGCGCGTAATCAATGTTCGATGCGCTACCGTCATCAGCTACCCATTCCGACAAGCATAATAGATGAAAGAAACATACCCCATGGACAAGCATACGAAACATAAAGATGATACCGTCCCTTCTCGGGCGGAAACTCTGCACCAGGCTCGCTGGAAATGAAGCTCCGGAATTGCGATACCCCGCGCTTGAATTCGCCGGTCTTGGAGTCGCGAGATACCCATTCTGTGATGGGGTTTTTGTTTCCTGTCTTTTTTGTTGTTAGCTTCTGATTTGGACAATTCACTATACTTATGTCGATATGCGACAGCGATTGATAGATCCCTGAGAGCTCAAACTACCCCGCCACTAGATGTACATACCGACATGGTTCTAGTTCCGTAGAGAATTGTCGCTGAGATTGATACTGAAGCTTTATTTGAGATTGCGAATGCTGTTCTCAATCGTAGTAGTGCAAAGGACATCAACGTGATAGCTGGAGTGTGTGTGTTGTAGAGGTAGGACGTGGTAGAAGCTCAAGATGATCTCAGCGGGAAAATGAGAGCTATTTATACAAGCTCTGGAAAGCCTAAGTATAGCAAAACGCTTTGATGGAATGGATTAGAGATCATTGATTATTCAGCTTACTAACGAATTTAACTCACTTATTCTTTTGAGCGATGCCATCAACATTTCCTGCTGATGTCATCATCGTCTGATAATAACTAAGTTATATCCGTATTTCCGTTGATTATCAATAACGATAATAATGATACGTATAGACAAGCAAACTGAAATGAAGACTCTATATGTTATCCAAGGTTTGATACTGATAGTTCTTGCAAATCTACTTTCACTGAGCGGTTCAATTTCTTGACCTTTATCACAACTTCACCATCACATACGGTATCTCAACATCTTCTTCCGTCTGATCTTCCGCTGTCACCTCGAATATCACGTTCTTTTGGTGCTCCGGAACAGGCTTCTTGCTAATATGTTCCACAAGTTTAGACATCCTATAAAATTGTTAGCGAACATCACTTTTACACATATTCATCGATACTCACTTCAATGGCAAACGATCCTTCAGCTTGGATGGCGGGTAGAAGCTGGCATATAGCAGGCTGACTCCAGAGCTGATCATGGTGACCTCCAAACCAAGGTCTGAAAAATGTTTTAAGAAATCCTGCAATGGAATATCGTCCACCTCAAACCGATCCCACAGCTTATCAATTGTCACTTCACCATTCTTGCCCTGATATTTACCCTTGGGACTCGCAATGGGTTCACTGAAACCGAAGAATGGCAGTGCCAAGTTCACGAAACCGTTCTTGTACTTCTCAATGTCGGTCTTGCCGTCAATGATCTTGTACAATTCAAGGACAACTAGACCAGTGACTAAAGCAGTCGTAGTTGCAATAGCCGGAATAATCTTGCCAGCAATGAACTTGGTCTTGTGTCGGTCCGCTTGTGGGATATCGTAATTCTCAGCACGCAAGTTGCTTGCCGCAGTGATAAAGTCAATGTGGTAATTTGTGTCATCATCCTTCTCAAACTCAACAGGGACCAAGCGGAATCCAGCCAAGGATTTTGGCGATGGAAGAGAAGCAACAAGTTTCTGAATCTCTTCGTTGTCAGAAGTTCCAGCAGACTGAGCATTGGGGTCAGGATCGTTATCATCAGCCTGGATCTTGACATTCGAGCTGGGCGTGAATTCGGGGATGATCATGTCGTCAACCACCTTCTTGAAGTAGTTCTTGTCTGTTGTGGGAGGCTTGATTCCATAGTTGAATGCATGCAGATTAGCACCAGCAATAATGAAACCCAGATGAGTAGGGTTCGAGCTGTCAAACTTCAATGGAGTAGGGGCACGCTTTGGACCAGACCAGAATGGTTGTCCCGAGGATGTTGTAGAATCGCGAGGGAAGTTATATAGCAATTGCTGAATAGCATTGTTGTATTGAGCCTCAAACTGGTTGCGCGCCCATACAATGCAGTCGTCAAAGCTAAGCGGCTTGTCAGTCACCAAGAAATCCCGGAGGTTCTCGAGGGTCTGTTTCTCATTTCCAGCCTGTTTAAGTGTCTGCTCAATGTAATTCGGCTCCGAAAGATAGAGGTTCACACTCTCAGGAGGACCAACGAAGTACGTCTGGAAAAGATCACGAGCCCAGGCAATGGTATGCTCAATGCGGTTAGGGAAACTCTTCAAAGTGCACATAGGAAATGACTTCTCAGGGGGATCCTGAGAGCTGGAATAAGATTCTGTAATGTGAGGAAGAATGACTTGAGTATTTCCCTTTGTACCGAGAGTTCCACTCTCAAGAAGTGGCTTGCGGAAAAAGACACAACGACGATCGACATAAGTTCGGGCATCGACATTATCCAATGCATTAGTGACGATGTCAAGTTCGCTCCAGAACTGTTCGTTGAAAATATCTTCCGTGTCGGGTCCAACACGATCACGGAGTGTTGTTATTTTCCCATTCAATTCCGGATTCATAGCCTGGACCGCAGCAGATGCACAGTCACTCTTCAACATGCCAACATCCTTGGGACGGAAAAGGAATTGACGGTTAAGGTTACTCTTCTCAATCTGATCCATGTCGGTAACTCGAATTTTGCCTTTGGGCCCAGTACCGAGACCAATCATAGCCCAATTTTTGAGCATCTCGCAACCAATAGCGCCAGCTCCAACCAAGAATGTGTTCAGATTAGCAACCTTGTCTTGGAACTCCTTTCCAAAGACGGCGATTTGGCCATCGTAACGGGTACCAAGAGGCTTGCAAGTCTCTTCGGAGCGAGTCACGGATTCTGGCAAGGATTCCAAAGAGTCGAAATACATCCACTGAACAACAGGGTGGAACTTTCCGGAAACACTCTTCAAGACCTCCTGGGCAGCAAGACCACCGAAGAAAGCTGCAAGGGGATTGAGATCACCACGTGCTTGATAGCTGAGTTCCCTGATGAGTTTATCGTCCAGCTCGACCTTATCCTCGGTCTGGCCTGCCAAATCTTTGGAGATCTTCAAAACCTCTTCCGCGTCGGCTTCATGGTGCGGGCGAGGGAATTCGCCATTGTGCGTTTCGGCAAATTGATGAAGAGCCTGCACCCCAATATGCAATTGTTGGGGGCGTTCAAATTTGGCGAAATCGGAGATGAGAAGTTCTGGTTTCTTCAATTGCTCTCGTAGAGGTTGAAAATCGAGGAATTTAGGCATCTTGACTTGTGTGTAAAGACCACCTCCCTCGTACTTGCCGAGACCGGAGACGTCGCCAATAGAAAATGTATAGGGCCCTTTGACGGTAACTTTGCGTGGATCATTATTGTTGAGGCCTTCCATGCCTTTAACTTCTGTGAAAGTAACGTAATCGCCATCCTCTAAACCGTGTCGGGTCTCATCAAGAGCCGAAACCAAACCAGTCTCATCAATGTCAGCAACAATACCGCTCACTGGATCTTCACCAGTAGCGTCTCCAACCGTGAAATTCTTTCCGAAATCGTTGAAAATGTACCCAAAGAGACCGAATGTATCTGTAATAACAACGTAAATACCATTTTGATGGCAATAGTCTGCAATCGTAAGTTGGTCTTTGAGTGAGGTGTTGGTGAGTACGACAACCTGGAAGCGTTTCAACTGTGATAGATCGGCGGTCAGGTTGTCCGACTCGTAGATTGTAACGGGAACGTATGAATTCAGTTCAGCGACGCGTGGTGCGGTCACATCGGCACGTCGCTTGCCAACATCCTGCGGCTGTAGGAAGAATTGTGAGGAAAGATCAGAGATGGCGACGGGAGTGGGATCAAAAAGTGTAAGCGATTTCACACCGGCCAGTGCAATGTTTTTGGCTTTAAAGTGTTAGTGTCTATGAGTGACAGTGATTATCAGATTCACGACCTACCGATTTCAACACCGAGACCTTTCAGACCAGCAATGAGGACGTTGGAAGATCCCATGCGTTTCATGGCCTCGTGACCAAGGACGTACAGCTGCCGACTGTACAGAGACTCGTCAATGTCTCCATGCTTGATAGCCTCCACAGTTTCCTGTGCTTTATCGAGCTGCATCTTCCCGTCCTGACGTTTTGTTAGCCCCACATATCATAAAATTTCATTAGATGTGTTTAAGATAGAATATAAAATCTGAGAGGAAAAGAGCGAATATAACTATGCAAGGTGGCGTGCTGAGTGCTCTGTCATCGTGTATTAGAAATCAACATACCGTCATGATCTTCTTATCCGGCCGAGCGGCGTCTTGGTCGGAGGCTTTGCGTTTCTTGGTTGTTGCAGTGTCAGGAATATCGGCGTGAGAGTGAATGTTGAAAGACGTATACGAAGAAAGCCCTGCCTAGTGACAAGGCTTTCCTGGAGCTTGAATGTTGTACGTAGTAAAGTTGCTCGTCTGTTCAACAGCAGCTGAGGGTTGGAGCCGCTTACTAACGCTGAGAGGGAGTCGAGAAACGCGATCAGATAGGGAAAAGAAAGCAGCTGGGGCCCTGCTGCAGTGTGTAGAAGAGAGATGAAGAAGATGAGAAGGTAAAAAGATGTCAAGGTGAGGTTGAAGAAGAGAAGAGAAGGAAGGTGGCAGTCGACGTAAGAGAGGGCACTACGGATGCTGATTGGTCAGCATTTATTATCAGCCCCGCTTGGAGCCTGAGGCATCATTTCAGGTAGATCCCCCGCCAATTCTGTTTCTCCGACGCATTTACTCTCCAACATAGCTCAATGTGTCGATAGAATCGGATGTGTTGCAGATAGCAGCTGACTTTTACTCCTGTTGTTGTGGAATCATTTGTGTTTCCATGCTCGTTGATCTTGGTTGATCACCCATTGTTCCATTGTTCCATTGTTTTGACCGCTTCGCGCCGTCGCGTCGGCAACCTCAATTATACAACAGACACAAGCATCTAATGGCAATGGCAATATCCAACGCTCAGACGGAATAAACTGACCGAGGCCAAGAGATACTGCTAAAGGGCAGAGATGTTCATAGCGGTGTGCTATCCATTGACAAATTGTCAAAAATGCTCCATGAGATCCTCCTCTCCCTCTCGGGCCAACCCTCACCTCTTCTCGATCTAGAGCTTGAACCCAACGGCGCGTCTTCAGGTCCATTCCCTCTGCTGTCACCACCGGAAAAAGCGCTGCTTGCGTCACTGGCTCGCCTAAGCCGACTGCACGCATCTCTACGCACCCATACCGCGCGTATATCTTCATCCCACAACTCCACAGTTTGCCGTGCCGTATCTAGTGCCATATCGATTGAAGGACTTGGAAAATTTCAGAAACAGATACTTAATGTTGAAAGAGCAATTCTATGCAACGACAGTCATTACGTCGGCGGATATGGCATTGTACCGCTCTCGACGTTGGTGACGGAATTTTCTCCTTGGATACGGAGGCTAGAATGGTTATGGGGGGTAGCGTGCTTCATATTACCTGAAGCTGCTGCAAAGTATGCAACAACAACAACAACAGCTACCAGTGGTGCCAGTCTGATTGATTATCTCCGCTCGGAATCTCAGACTGGTTACCTCGATTTGCAGGAGATAGCCTTACAACTCATCAAAGCCGCCGAAACAGCCTGGATGCGACAGCTGTCCATGTGGCTTCTGTATGGTGAATTACCTACATTTGGCAGGGAAGATTTTTTTGTACAGGCGGCTGAGATAGAGCTTGAGGATGATGAATTGAGTTATCCAAGCAGGAGAAATGTTGACTATGTTTTGCGTGACGACTTGTTGCCGAAATTCGTCTCTGCCCCGACGGCATCTTCAATCTTGTTTATAGGAAAATCTTTAAATCATATCCGCAGCCAGAGAAACCGCTCAACATCCGACAATGCGACGGGTTCAATTACGGGTATCACTTTGGAGACAGACCATCTCCGACAATTGTCGTCTCTCAAATCGCCAATCTCGACTTCACTCCTTGCGAATGCTGTTACAGCTATCAGACTTTCGGTCTCGCAAATATCCTTGTCGAAGCTATTACCGCTGCCAAAGATTGTCGAGATTCTATCTCTAATTCATGACTTTCTACTTCTTGGTCGTGGTGAGTTTGTGACATCGCTCGTATCAAATGCAGATTCCAGACTTCAAGCACGCATGACTCGACCTGGCGGTACAGCTTCTGGGTTAGATGGTGTTATGATTAAAGAAGGAGAAGTAGCAGCAGCGTTAGCGCAGACATGGACGGAACTATATGCTTTGCAGAGCGAAGAGGCTCCGGTGGACGAAGAGCTAGACCTTGCTCGAGAATTGCTGAGTCTATCTATACAACCAACAAAAAAGGCCGATCGTGTAGCAACACCTCAGGATAATGTGGGCACGAATTTGACGACAGGAATTTCTTCAATTTCGTTTGCAGATCTCTTATTTCCAACTGAAACTGCTCTGTCTCTCAAGATTCAGCCACCTATTGATCTTTTCCTGTCTAACTCGGACATGTCAGTGTATTCCACTATGCATTCATACCTGCTTGGTATTCGCCGCGCTCAACTACGATTGAGTAGTCTATGGAAACATACAACCATGCGGCGTTTACATCCGTCCCCTTTAGGACCGCCTCGAAGCAATACCCGTGGTGGTCAATATCATTTGCAGTCACAGCGGCAAAGACATAATGCGCGAAGTGTTGAGATGCGTCAGGTGTGGGCCACCGCAAGCGCCTCATTATTTGTGCTTTCAGAAATCGGAGGCTACTTACAAGGCGAAGTGATTCAAGAATCATGGCAACACTTTCAGAGCTGGCTCCAAAGGGGTGTAAATCCGACTGGGATTACTTCTCGACCAGCATCGCAGCACGAATCAGTAATACCGGCATCAAGGTTAAGAGGCAGCTTTGCGCAACTGAAACAGTCTAGACCATCAACAGCAAATTCAACGGCGCCGGCAGTAACTCAGCAGCATGATCCTGAAACCATCACAGTCGCACATCGCCGCTACCTCTCTTCCCTCACACAGTCTCTTTTCCTGACTGAGGTTCCATTCACTAGCTCTCTTAGATCCTTTCTCACCAGCCTCGACCATCTCATCGCTCTCGTTTCTCGATTGGAGACTGTCCAACGCAATCTCGACTTGGAAGCGGATGAAGGCGTCGTAGATGCCTTGGCAGACTATGCCAAAGAAGAGCGCACGATCAAAGATGAATTGCAGGAAGCGCACGAAGCCGTTCAGACTAATATCAAAGATATCATTTCACGCCTTCGTGATATAGACGATAACCGATCCGTCGATCAGGGGCATAGGAATATGTTTGAAGCCACGGAATCCGGTGTAGAAGATCGTAATATGTACATTCCACGCAAAGCAGCGGGAGTTAATCAGTTGCTGATGAAGTTGGATTTTGCGGGGTTGAACGATAATCCTGTATTTGCTGAGGACGGTGATGATGGTGATGAGGGGGATGTCGTCCATGGTTATGATTAAGTCTGCTTTCTGCGCTCGAGTGATAACGTGCTAGCTAATGTATGTAGATACCTGCATGATATCAAACAACAAATAAATCGTGATTATGTAACGGTCTGCGTGTATGAATATGATACATGGTATAACATGAACGATAATACAAGTAGAAGGATAGGCACCAAAGATAAAAAAGAAACGCCATCTCGCCAAACATGCTCATCCGAATGCGAATTGCGCCTCGACGCTAACATATTTACCGTCGCCGAAAACAAAACATGAGAGCTGATTACCAAGCAGTATGTCCACCATCGACAATTAGATTACTGCCCGTCATAAACGAACTGGCATCACTGAGCGCAAACAAAGCCGCACCTCTAAACTCTTCAGGCGACGCGAGTCTACCCAACATATTCTCCGCCTCCCAAGTCGCGCGCGCAGAAGGATTCTTCTCGAAGACCATCTCAACCATAGGCGTGACAATATGCCCCGGAGAAAGACTATTCACTCTTATCCCATGCCGACCCCATTCCATCGCCAGACATTTCCCGAGCTGAATAACAGCAGCCTTTGATGAATTATACACCGGCGAAGTCATCCCCTTGTTCGCAATCAAACCACTCATGCTAGCAACCAATAATATGGACCCGGGACATTTGTGCTCAAACATTTGCTTTGCCGCTGCAGTAGCCGAGTTGAAGACACCGTTATAATTGATTGCCATGACTTCTTCGAGTGCCTTTTGAGAGTGGCCGATTGCAGGGTGGAGATGGTTTATGCCGGCGCTGCAGATTATGCCGTCTAGACGTCTGTTTTGAGAGGAGATTTCGCCCAGGATACTGTCTACGTGTTCCTTGTCGCGCACATCGATGCGCGCGTAGTGCATGCTCCCGCCGTAGGAGGATTCCGTGCGTCGTTTGGCGGCGTTGAATTCGTTGTCGGGCTTTTCGAGGCGGTCGAGGCACCATACTACCACGCAGTCAGTCAGCTTTAGTTCTCTGGAAGAGAAGAAAGATGGGGAGAAAGGAATACCATTCGCGCCGGCTTCCATCAAAGCTTCTGCCATGGATAACCCTAAACCACGCCCACCGCCTGTAACGGCTATCACGCGTCCTTCAAGATTGAATTCGCGGAATCGCTGGGCGTTCTTCGTCCCAAATGCCGGAGGCAGCTTTGTCTGGATATGATCCGTCGCAGAAGTGGGAGGCGTTGTGGATGTTGACTCCGTTCCATAATTGGAAATAACCCGGTACAGGAACGGGATTAATTTGTGCTGAGACAACGACAATGCCCTGGGGACATGTTTTATCATCGATGTCCTTTTCAAGGACGTGCTGAGTGCAGAAGACATTTTCAACTTACAAGTCAAACTATGGTAGATTGGGAAAAGGATGGATAATAAAGTCAGAGTCTGGGAACACGCCTCCCTTTATATACTGATTTCCTAGGTAATCGGCTCGATCCGTGGATATCGGGTGTAGTCTACGTAGACAACATTGCCGCAAGCAGATAGATAGTATCATGATTGAGGCAAAAACCGGGGTAATCCATGTGTCGTCATACATTCAAAGCCATATTGCTGACCTATACTCTTTTCTTTTTCCTTACCTATGGAGTAGGCACAACTCGAGTCATGAAAGTAAGATGAAGGCATCGTGAACACTACCTAAGTATCATGGGAACGCACGGCCGTCCAATCACAATCCCTTGAATCTCTACATATACATTCAAGAATCTTGTTTTATTCTTTCGTCCAGAACGGTTTTGGCAGTGACCTAAACTGAAGTCAGCCAAGCAAGCTCTCGGGCAAGGAAATATTACCCCGGCCTATCGTCCCCAGACCAGAATCTGACTCTATCGATATGTGAGTATGTGAAATGTATTTCCCCGTGTTTTTCTGTAAATTTAACGGGGATGCTGATCCTTTCTTTCCCTAATTAGCGTGCTCCATACTCCAGAACATCGGGCATGGAGATGTGGCTAATTTGCGTGTATGACTGTCGCATTGCGTAAACTATTTTAGGGTGTCGGTCAGCTGGGATTCAGCCCGAAAGGCTCGACAGGGGAGAGAAGAGGGTGATTGGACGGGGAGTTGGAATTCATAGTTCATAGGATATGATATATGACGGCGATATATATGTATGTATAAAGGAAAGTGAAATAATATCATATGACTGGTCATACACCAGTGGTAGTTCTAGAGTTAGCCCTAAGCCGCCGGCAGTGGTGGCGTCATACATTGAATGCTGTCCGAACTGGGAATACAGCTACTCCCTGAGTCGAGACTTTTGTTCTCTTCTTAGATTATGTTATAAATAATAGTTAGAAGTATCATTGATGTGATTTAATCTTCTTTATAGTATACACTTGAGGTCCGCATTCCTGCGATCCCGGCCAAATCAGGGCAGACACCAGGCATGCCTAAAGCGGTAATGCCGCATCTGTCCAGCCCTAAACCCTAGTTTATCTCAATCTCAGTGGCTACTGTGCCCTGATCAAGCCGACTTTCACCCCATTCCGGCTCTCTGTAGTAAGCCTAGTCCGCTCAACATATTCTCCGACTGGATCTCGGTTCTCCAGTTTCTCAAACTCCCGCATCAACCGTACAAGCACATAGGCATTCTCTGTCAGTGTGATGTCCATGCCTGGACAAACGCGTCTTCCGGCAGAAAACGGCATATATGTCCAGCTGTTTTTCGTCTTGATAAGTCCATTCTCGTCTAACCAGCGCTCAGGTCGGAATTCGTCGGCGTCTTCGCCCCAGATTTCCTTGTCGTAGTGCATTGCGCTGAAGATAACGTGTACATTGTCTCCTTTGGATATGAATATGGGAGACCTGCCGTCTGGACCGCCCCCCGTTGGGAGAATGCAGTCCTGGGTGCATATACGTCGATTGCCAGCTGCGGGTGAATGGAGTCGGAGACCTAGAAGACGATGTCAATCAACCTTTATACCTTAGGCCTCAAAATATATTTACAGATCAACAGGATCTAACAACTTGCTCGACATACTTTCATTTAGCACTGCCTGCATATAAGGCATGGACCGAAGGCCATCCCGAGTTATAGGACCTTGTATTGCGAGGACTTTCGCTCTCAACCTATCCCATACATCAGGGTGTCTGGCGAGATAAAACAAGCAAGCACTGAGGCTGACAGACGCCGCATCACGAGCCGGTAGAAAGATATTAAGAAGTTGGTTACAAATCTCCTCTCGATCGCCGAGACTCTTGACAAGTTCATCAACGATGATGTATCTGTTGGCGTTTGACTTGACGTCGTGGTGCTGTCTTTGAATAGCCTCGTCAATATATTTCATAACTACCGCCCGGACGTTATTTGAAAGTTTTTGGAATGTTGTGTCCCAGGCAGTAAGAATCCATAGACGGCCAAGAAGGATCCGAATACCCGTTCTCTTCAACACTGCTGCGAAAGTGTCAAGAAGTTCGTGGGCGGATTCATCTGGCGTCTCCTTGAGAAGTGTATCTGTCGACTTGCCAAATATCATTTCTGTTGCGTGGTCAAGATACTAGAAACCGCTAGTCAAGGTCTATTTCGAGAATTAGTACAGGAAAGAAAAACATACCATAAGCTTAAGGAGACCCTGTAACTCGACCGTCGAGCCGTCCCGTGGCAGCCGTTCAAACATCCTATCAAGATGAACATCAAACGCACTCAGATCAGAAACCTGCGATCGCGAAAACATGGGCGCAAGGAGCTTGCGTGAGTACTCCCAATACTCTCCATCCGTCGTAAACACTCCCTTGCCCATGAAGCTGCTCGAAATGGGCAGACGCAACTCTTGGACACCAAATCTATCGAAAGATGTACCTAGAACTTCACGGATATTCTGTGAATCCATTGTCATGATCCTTCTATTTCCCCATGAGTTCACCTCGTAGGTGCGGCCCAGGCGGGCGAAGCGGTTGCGCTCGCTAGCCCAGGAAATCCCATCCTCACGCTCTTTGAGTTCCGTTAGGAAATAATCGAGGCCGAGGATTGGGTCTTTATGTGGATAGCGGGGTGGTAATTGACAGCCATGGAGACGACGTTTGACTCTGATACGAGCCCAGGAAAGAATTCGAGTGCCGGATAGAATGACGAGTAAGCCAAGCAAGACTGCTGTGCATATGTCGGCCATGCTGACGGACAGAAAGAGTGGTAAAAGTACAAGGAAGAGAAAGGAGGAGAAGTTGTGATGTTGGAGTCACACAAGGAAAGGGCCCATGGATGCCTCAAACTCAAGGCTGCAGATACCTTACAATTCGTGAGCACATTTGTATCTGCTCTCAGATATGACATACAGCTGAGTCCTTCACCTTCGTATGTGGTTCCTATTACAATGATTGACAAGATTGGAGGCCTAACAAACATAACAGGTCCTGACTGGCTCTAGGGTCGGTCGGTGATTGTAGGCGCGCCTAGTACTCGTTTTCTGTACTACAGTGCCAGATCTATTCGGCGTTCAGCACTTCGGCGGACTGTAAATACTAGAGATAACCAGAGGAGATGAGAAGATCGCAAACCGATCATACCTAGCTGAGAGCATAAATCTCTTCATTCATTATATCATATTTGTCTGCGAGTGACTAATTTCCTGACATCTTTCCAGTCAGCATGATTGAAAGACTCGACGACGAAATGCTCCCTTTGACCGGGGAAGAGCATCCAGTCAACCGCCATTGGCCTTGTTATAGGGTTACAGTCACACCAAACATGATTGCCATGCTTATTCTCCTTTGTCTCTCTGTTGTACTGCACGGCTTGTTTTTTACACAGTCACACTGTCCCTCTGGACGAAGCGGATTCGGTATGATCTACTGGATATTCCGGTGAACCGAGGCTAATATCTCATTTTCTTTGTTTGATAGCTCACCTGTCTGCCACACTATCTGTGCCATGGGTGTCCAAATCAATATACTTTGGGGAAGGGACAGAAGAAGACGCCGATCGTGCTTGGGACGCCATCAGTATCAATAATGGAACGCTCGCTCTGGATTCAGTATATGTTCAGGGAAAAGGGATTCCCCATGCACAGCCTTTTCCTTGGGATGGTAGCAAAGAAATATATGTATTAAATGGATATCATGGCATGCATTGTCTCGTAAGTACCCCCATTCTATTCTTATGGGCACTATTCACCATTGCCAATATCAGAAAACACTTCGAACCTGGATACGCCAAGTCGATCAAGGAATCCCAACAACCCAACCTGCAGGCCACATGCTCCATTGTCTAGACGCTCTGAGACAGGATGTTCAATGCTACGCAGACGACACGCCACGTTATACCGGCTTCCAGGAACAGGGGAGGTCCGGCACAGGCCAAGTTCGGAAATGCAGGGATTGGAATCAAATGGAAATCTGGGCTCAGCAGCATACTGCTTGTTGGAGATATATGCCTGAGTTGGAGCGAGAAGGGCGATCGATGCTGGAAGAATATCGATTTTGTCCTGATGGCTCGCCGTATAAGGAGAAGATGGAGGAATATTTTCGTAATGTTGGATAGTTTAGGTTCTGTTTGATAGAGTAGATATGTCTTTTAGCAGAATTTAGACCTCGAGAGTACGTGGGTAGCAAAATGTCGCTTGATATTCATCCAGGTAGGTATTTAAGGCTAACTCCCGAAAACTCAGTGTAATCTTGATTACTCCAACAACGCTCATCACGTCCCTTCAAAGACAATCAATCACTCCATTTCTAGCCCTTCTTTTCCAATTCCTCCGCAAATCAAAAGAAGCTTTGTACACCTGGCGCCCCCGTTGGCGGGGTGTCGATCGTTTCATCCGGAGACAAATTGCCATCTGAGGATGCCGCGTTTTCGTCATTTGGTTCTGTCAGGCCCTTGGTATCAGATCACTGCATCATTCATGGTTTAAGGTACAGTCAAAAGCTTACCGGGAATTGCCACGGCTTCGACGTGAGCAATGTACAACAAGCCTATTAGAATGGTGCTGAAAAGTTGGAAACGCATGGTGGGAGATAGTGGTGACACTGATTTCAGGAATGTTGTTCAGAGGAATGTTTCTCAAGGTAGCAGTGATACGTAACTCAAACTGTAGGTAGGACGACTGAAGTCGATGCATACCTACTTACAGAAGCTATTTATGTCGGATGATTGATAGCATGGAAGCCTATAGCTGATCTTGGGAGGCCTCAAATGCCACATCTTCGGATGGTCCACCCTCTGTTCCATCTATGTGTAACTTAACACATGTCCGACATGATGGTTAGTCGCCGACGTCGGTTATTCAGTGCTCAGCATTGGACAGTTGTCGTAGGTGCTTGGTTGCTCCGGTTACACTGTAGTTGACGTGTAGTTACACAAGGTAAAGAAGAAAAGCGTTAATGAATTCGAAGTCATGCGATTAGGAAGATTCGTCTTAGCTTTTGTATAATATTGACTCCTTATCTCCGTGTAGGGGTTTCTGTCGTTTCACTGCATCATACTTTGCGTGTCCTACCGAGACGTCCATGAATATGGAGCGATCCTCCGGACCATTCCAACTAGCCAAAAAAAAAAAAAAAAAAAGCAATATCATTGACCGGGCCAAGCTAAGCAAAAGACGTCCACTGGCGAAGAAAGAAAGAAAGAAAAAGAAAGCATCTTGGTCTTGATGATAACGCCGAGAGCAGATGATTCCATATTGGCGATCAAACCTGAAATCGTGAGAAATGTCAGCACCAACGGGCAAGGAGTTGGGGGTCGCTTATGCGACCGCCGGAGAAGTATATGCAGCTGCTGTCATCTTGCCTGCCTTGGGGATAATTTCCTTAGCGTTTCGTTGGTATCAGCGATATCGTCGGCGACAAGGGATTGGTATCGATGACTGGCTTATGGTACCTTCGTTGGTTAGTCTGGGGATTCCGCTGGTGAAGGTCTGGTAAATTCTAATCGTTGAGTAGCTTTTTACAATTGGCATGGGCATTATGCTATGTATTGGTCAGTGAGCGATATTATCTCGGCTCGAGGGAAGAATCTTATATGAGTTAGGTGTTCATGGAAAGGCCATCGGCTATCCTACTCCCTATGAGCCCAACTTGACCCATGAAGAGAAGATGTACATTGTCAACCCGACTATCAGATTAATGGGAGTGGTACGTACAGCCATTTTCTAAAGAATGAAGCACTGAAACTCTTCTCAGGTACAATTCGTGGTCATCTTTCTCCTCGCACTTGCATCTGGATTCCTCAAGCTCAGTATTATCTGCCTCTACAGACGTATCTTTGTCTCCGTGCTATGCGGATCTATTTTCGACTGGATCACCATAGCAGCATTGGTGATTGTCGCTGCTTGGATGGTCACTTTTGTTGTCGCTACTACATTAACATGTGGCGTCCATGTTGCAGTGAAATGGGGCAATCTTGCAGACAAGAACCAATATTGTGGCATGGACCTGGATATCGGTAATGCGTTTGTGATCAGCGATTCAGTTACAAATCTCTTGATATGGCTGATGCCAATGCCGATGATATGGAGGTTGCATATGAGCTGGCGTAGGAAACTAGCTGCTGTAGGTATTTTGATGATTGGATCAATGTACGTGCCATTAATACGTCTTGTAGTATGAGGGAACTACTAATTCTGATAGTTCTGTCATTGCATCCATCATCAAGATTGTCGTAGGTCTTGAAATCGCTGGCGGTGGGTTAAGTGCAGACGTTGACGAGGACTGTATGTTGTCTCTTGTTTTTCGGGTATCCCTCCGACTGACTGTTTCCAGTGACCGTTTCAACAATCCTATATTGGTGCATGATTGAAGCCGGTTTGGCCAATCTTGCTTCAAATCTACCCCTCTTCCGAGGGTTATTCAAAGATACTTCATTGAACGGCTTTTTCAGCATCGTTCGGAGCTCAATCAGTTTATCATCACTACGTCAATCTTCAAATAGAGACTCGAAAACTGAAGAGCAAGATTCTACTAGAGTATAGGCTATATAATATATACTCTCGTTCCTGGTGCCAGATTCTTACCTTAGGAATACCACATTATAGCGCACTTGAAAGTTACTGCCACGTAGGTAGCAACAACAAATCGATTACCCAAGAGTCTGAATATTTACCAAACGAAGCTTTCTGCTCAGGTAGTTCTTCTAGTCGTGATCCAATTAGCCAGGCGGTTCTAGTAAAAAGGAAACATATCGAGCTCTACTCTGTTTCTTACTCTGGTTCACTATCCATGGATCAATTGAGCGCTTTTTCAGCCTTGTGCTTCTACTAAGTCAGGCAGATACTTCTGTAAGTTCCTCGATTTTTCACGGTGACGGAGCACACCATAAATTCTATATCTTCCTTATCTAGGCACACTTTTCATTCCCAATTTTACTTTGCATCAGCCAAATAAACCCTCTCTAGCCGTAGATCTGTATCTCCCCAAGAGTCGACAATAGCCATTCCCTGCTTTCTCTGTGCCTCAATCTCATCCCATGTCCAGCTGTCCCCTATGGCACCGTTGCCGGGTTCTTGACTGGGTATCCAGCCCGCCTCCATAAGGAATAAATCGGGTCTCACGGTGATGCGACCCTTCTTCAAAATATATTTTGACAGACTGCAAGCATACAGCTTCTTCTTGTCCTTTCTGTCAACAAACCAAGAACCAATATACAACCATCTCGTGTCCCATCCGAGGACTAGAGACTCAACGTTATACGAGGTATACGCGCCAATCTCCCGCTTGAAGGATGTATAAGTGGCACCGAGTATGAAAGCAGGAGATCCTTGAACCTTCTCACGCTTCTGTACACCATCTCGACCTGTGTACTCTATTAGCATGTTATCCATAGGCCAGGCGGGTGCTAGAAGGCGCCCCATTAGCTCGGCCCGGGAAACATCCAGGTCTATAAAGTAGGTAGAATTGGATTTGTGTAGGTTGATATCGATCTCCGTGAGCGGGGCATGAGTCGAGTAAACTGTCGGCTGGAACAGTGGATGTTCTTTGATTGAGCTTGACGAGCTGGCTTTCGTGACGATGGCCAATCTCCGAGACTTATTGTCTGCTGATGGAGATCGAACGGTCTGCCGCAGCTGAGCTTTGAAACTGGCACGGAAAGTAGATAGAACCCGCCATGCCCAAACCCCCGGCATGGACTTGAAGTTCGTGAGAGCAAATAGTATAATGAAGAATAGTAATATTAGCCATCCTACATGGCTCCCAGATGTAAACCAGGACGGAGGCCACTGTTTCCGCTCGAAGAGAGAGAAATTCATTGTTTGATTCTGCCTGGCATAGTAACATCAAAGGTTTAAATCCGCCCCGAGACGGTAAGCCGAGATGGTACAATTTCCAGGTACGAGGCTACCGTAGTATGCGAAGGGTAGAAATTTCGAGAAATCCCTGAGCCCCTGAAGAAACCTAGATTTGGAATGGCTATTGAAGTAGTTGAAAAGCTAAGGAAGCTTCTTCTAGGTCTGGAAATAGTCTACTACTTTATCAGGTAGAACCAGTACGTCTCGGCTTTAAAACAGGCGCAGTTTCCGGTGGTTGAGAGACCACTGACGGCGCATTCTGCTCGTTGTTCCTGCATCCATATTGAAGGCTCGGAGAATAAAATCACTCATAAGACAGTCCGCCCCAACAGGGAAACCTGCATATATGAGAGAGCACATCGTGATAACGGCCGCTCTTAAAAATCGGCACGTAAATCGGTAAAAAAGCTGGTTTATCCTCCCAGGCAGACCAGCAAGGAGCGGAGAGCACGCGTCGAATTATAGTATGTTAAGGGTCCACGAAGAGCATGTGGCATTGTAGTTCAAGTTCTAATGGAAGCGTACCAGCTAGTTGCAGCAATAACCTTCAAGTGGACCGATCCGGACCCAGACGGGAAGATCATGATGAGCAACTGATGAATAGCTGATGGGCCACCTTTCTCAGTGATTCAAACTTCAGTAAAACCCTCCTACGTGCGCCAGTTATTAACCAAGTAAAGATGTACATGCGTTTGAATGTGCATGTAATTTGAATGTGCACATAACCAGAAGTATTTCGTCTTGTGTAGTGCTCATGTTGGTTTTCCCTCTGCAGAATCTTTATTTGTTGTACTTACCCTGGTCCGACAACACTTATGAATAGCTTCAGGCCATTGGCCTAGTTGGTTAGTACCAGCACGATATGTAACTAGTATAGCTAGTGCTTACGCATGACGTATCAATAATCCTACAGTGAAACACATCAATCTACTTTAAATCATGCAGTGAGAGCCGTATTATCCGAGTATTCTTGAAATCCTAATGCAAATATATTTGGTGGCATTTCGATCAGGGCTTGTATGTACCTATGCAGAATTCGTATATTTCCAGTCAAGTTGCCAACAAGCCCTCAATCAATAAAATCTCTCACAATATCCTTGAAAAGATATAGTCACGCTCTGGTTTGCCTTACTTTCTTCCAAAATCCAGAATCCGAATGTGGTTTGTTTTTCATGTCGTATATCCCCTTGAAGATCATCTTTGAGGTGATTTTAGCTTACGAGTTCATGTAGACCCAGATGGCTAGTTTGCACCCTGTCAGACGCATATCTCTACTAACAGGCTAACAGCGCGTCCTTTCTTTGCTAGCACGGCTGAAGACAGCATCTATCCCCGCAGACTCCGCTAGCCTTCAAAGGCTGATGACCTCGGCGGCTCACTTCCTGACTCGTGTGTGCGTAGACCTAGCCACGAATACGAAATCCGACGGGGCTTCATACAAAGATGTTCACCACTCCCACCTAGGTACAGTCTACAAGGTACCGTTTTCATTATTTATCCATACTATCTGGTTTCCAAGGTTTATCGCCCCCAACTTCCGGAGATAACCCTCCAATTATAAGACGCAAAGAGAATAGTCTCATTTATGCGTGAAATTTCGAGTGGTACACATCAGGTGTCATCAAGTCAATTTGACACTTGAATTTCCATTACGAAACCTGGGGGCTGAGTATTCAAGCTATCTACTGCAATCATGCGGAGGTTCTCACATTAGTTCGAAGAACCTTGCTTGGAACTTTGGAAAGTTCTGGACAAACAACTGGCTTTCTCAACCGGTGTCAAAGTACATCTCAACAGGGTAAATCATACTTAATGTCTTATGCCTCGTCCCGCGACTCATGAATGCTAAAACAGAGACTTGGAGGGTGATTAGGAGATGTCTATATGAAAACCAAGCCCTAATACTTACATGGATCAAAACTTGAGTAAGGATTCACAAAATCAGCAGCAATCCCAGTCCAAGCGGCTGCGCTTGGCCTGTAACAACTGCCATCGAGTCAAAACACGCTGCACAGGAGGTAAACCATGCGAGAAGTGCAGTCACAGGTATGATGCGCACGAGGTGTCCTTTCGCGGAAATATACTAACTACCTAAAGCAATATTGAATGCATATATAGCTATATGGCCAAACTAGGCAAGCCCAAGGGCACTCGTAACAAGAAAACGCTTGAGAGGCTCAATCAAATGGCGCAGAACAACAGAGACACCACCTCGTCTTCTGAGTCGCAGCAATCTCGAGGCCAGGACATTGAGCTTGAGCAAGATCTTACTGGCTCTGCTAGTACGCCGGCGTCTATCACGCAATGGATGAATTGGCCAGCTCTCTCCTCTACATGCACCGGTATTGATTCTGATATTGACTTGGGTCTCGACATACCGAGCATTCCGAGCACATTCGGCTTGGATGCATTCCTCAGCTCCCTTCCAATAGATGAAGGCCTTCAAAAGGTATGTAGGCATGCATGCAACGTAGATAAGGAATCAATATCGTTGCCGAAAAGAGTCGAGAGCTGAATCTTGACTCGCAGCCTTTGGCATCGATTTTCACAGATTCTGGAAACCCGTCAGGTGAGGATGATTTTATCTTCGTGATTGCATCAAATAGCTTATCTCTTCTTGTAGACGTACGCCACTCCTCACCGGGCAGTTCCAAATCATCCGATATTTCTACCCTTGAAAGAAGGAAAACAGGGCAACGGAGTAATCAGCCTGTCATAACCCTTCGATCGACCGATACGTCCAGGGATCAGATACCACCTCAGGTTACGAAAATATCTGATGCAGGAAAAAGGCCCCTAATACAGACGCTTGATCTGTCGTCCAGTGATGATGACGAATCCGGGAATTCCTGCGAGTGTTTACGGATATTGACAGAGCAGCTGTGCATTTTAAACACCATGGAACGCAGGCATGCCTGGATTTCCCTAGACGCCATTTTCTCTAAAACAAGCCACATCCTGGACATCGCCGCGAGCGTACTTGACTGTCAACAGTGCGGGATTGACTCCAAGGTGCTCCTCTTGATAATGATACTGTTACAGACAGTGTTTAACTGGGCTATGTTGGAGCAGCATCATTGTGGAGATAACTCAAATACCCCAACTGTAGTCTTCGGCAAGTGGAAGATGTCTGGTGAGGAGAGCGACATGGTAAAAACAATGCTGGTCAACAGGGTTTTGGCCAGGAGCAGTTCCATTACAGACAAGCTGCGTCAACGGGTTACTCATATTTCCCACATGGCAAATAACAACACCGTTCCATACCAGTTAATGGATGCGGGAACATTGGAGTTTGCCTTACAACGGCTCGTCTTTTCGGTAAGGGAGGTTGTACATCGGGTGAAAAGCAAGACCATACAACCATAGAAGGCTAATACAGTACTACAGTACGGGTAGACTTTATTCATTTTTTAATAAATAATAATCTGTTAATGCCCCAAATAAAAAGATTCAAAATTCGCATTAGATGACTATTTCATTACCCAGAGGCAGTTATGTGACAGGATTGCAGAGCCTATGAAAGATGACAAACTGATCCTCTTCAATAAAACCTTTCCCATCACTGACATTGAAAATAAGGACCAGACAATATGTGACTTGGACGAGTCATAATTTTCAGTACCATACTATGGACATTGATCATTCAAATCACACCCTCCATGGTACAGAATTACGCTGCTCAGTTCCAGGCTGACAAGGCATTTAAAATTCTTGGTAATACGTTTTATTAGCTGAATAGCTGTAAAATTAAGGAATTTAAATTTCAAGAAACCAATAAAATCCTTACCTAGGTATTTCATCTATCTGACTCGCCTAATGAATGTGCTGAATGTGACTCATGCCAGCATCATATGGGGAGCTGAGATTCGTGGAGTTATATACATGGCAATAACTCAAGCTACTGTGCTATTTTTAGAAGATAAACTTTGGAAGTAAATAAGATACTGAAACTGTAGTTAAGTAAGGATAGCAAAGCATTTGAACTAAAGAAAAGTCTCCAAACTGTCTAGATGCTCCCCAGATTGTCATAGAACATCCAGGCAATTTTCTCGGGTGTCGGCCCGTGCAATATATCCCGAAGATATCCATGCAAACCGAGCTCTTCTAAACGGTGGTGTAATCGGAATGCAGTCATGGAGGTCCCACCGACATCAAAGAATGATGTGTCAGGTTTGATATCATCAATTGGCATAGTGAGAGTCGCAGAGAACGCTTCCCGGACTTTGTCTATCTTGTTCTTGTATGCCAGGCTGATGGTTTGTCTGGTATCATATTTGTGGATTTCAAATTCGGAGAGAATGTCTGCTATTGTGCGTTGGCATGCTAGACCATGAATAGCAGTAGATAGGAATGACATTATTGTGAGGATTTGCGATGGGGAAGTAACCCGGCTATTATATTCAAGCCCACAATGCAATCCTTCATCTGTCTCAGTGAACTCTAGCTGAAGCGGAAATTTGGCGCCTCTAGCTCGGATTGGGGTGCTTGAGACCTTGACTCCTGGTAGATTCAAGGACATGTCCAGCGCATCAGAACGCCAATGATAAATGACCATAACATCGAAAAGAGGTTTTCCATTTTTGCCAGCCGCTGCAAGTATTTGAGAATAAGGTAGTTGGTGCTCGACTGCCATATTTATCTCATCAATAACATGCTGCAATAGCTTGTCACTAGTGGAAATATTGGCGCTTTTGAGTGACAACCTGATGGGTAGTCTGTCCAAGAAAAGACCAATGAGGTCAGAAGCACCAGGCTCATCTCTGTTCGCATACGGGATACCCAATGTAACATCACTGTGACCGTAGACTGCTTGGAGCGTCAGTGCGGTCGCAGCAAGTACTATGCGCTGGGACACGTGCGTGACTCCTGTATACGGTATCAAGAGCGATTCATATGAGCCCAACTCGAGACCTAATATACAACCTTGTCTAAGTGTTGATATCGTCGTGAGTTTATCCATTTTTTCCTTCCAGAAATCCAGCTTCTTCTGATTTAGGGATACAGTACAAGGTCTCTGCTGCCGCCATTGTACCCAGTCAAGGTAAGTGATCTTAGGGAGATGTCTCTCAGTTTGCTTTTCGCGAATAAGTCCAAGCTTCGCCCCGTATTGATCGCTTATTGACTTGAGGAGAACGCTCAGGGAATGTTTATCAATCACTATATGGTGAACAACGAGAATCAATGAGGTCGAGACTCCAGTACGCTCCCAGATAATAACCCGAATCAATTGATCTTGAGACAAGTCGAAAGGCTGATTCACAAGTGACTGAAGTTTATGTATGTCGAGTGCATTGCCAACGAACATGAGAGGCGCGGAGATGGCCCCAGAAATGCGGCGAACAACTCCATCACCTTGTGAGAGATAACGAGCCCGCAAGATTGGATTTTGACGAATTACCGAAACTAAGGAGTGTCTGAGAATTTCGATATCGATAACTCCGTCAAGTTCAAAGCGGAATGCAGTATTCAGCAGGGATTTGTTCTCTGATATCATGTGCCAAACGTATAGCTCTTCCTCTAGCTCCGAAAGAGGATGCAAAGACGCAAGATCAACTGGAGTTTTGAGGTTGGCGATGTAGGACTTGAATGATTGAGCATTATTGTTTTCCGATTCTTCAACATGTGAATAATTGTCAATCGCCTTTGCGAGACTGGAAAGAACAGTTTCTCGAAGTATCAGTGGCACTGGGATACGGTAACCGATGGATTCTGATATCAAACGGGCAGCTTTAATTGCCAATAGAGAGTTTCCTCCAATACCGAGGAAATCATCATGTTTGTTTATCCGACGGCCTTCCTGCCTGCCCAAGACGGAATGCCATACTTCAGCCACCAGGCACTCCGTTGAAGTGGAAGGAGGATCGCCCTGATCTTTGAATTCTGAAGCGAGGGCTTGAAGAGCCTTTCGGTCGATCTTGAGATTGGCGGACTGCGGCAGTGTGTCCAGGGCTATGATCTGGCTGGGGCGGGTATAAGCTGGTAGCAAGTCTCTGAGTCTTGCGATGACGGCCAAGGTATCAATATTGCTAGGTGTAACAAAAGCAACAATCCGGATGTGGTCAGCCACAATCGCAGCGGCTCGTTGAATGGAGGGATTTGCGAGCACAAGGGCGCGGTCGATTTCTTCCAGCTCGATACGGAACCCACGAACTTTGACCTGGTTGTCGATACGTCCCATATAGGCCAGTGACATGTCTTCAGTCCACAGGCCCAGATCACCAGTCTTGTACATTAATTGGCCTGGTGAAAATGGATTGGGCAAAAAACACTTTTTGGTTTGGTCCGGTAAATTCCAGTATCCATCTGTTACTTGGGGACCCGAGAGATATATCTCCCCAATAACACCTAATGCTACCAAGCATTGTCGATGGTCGAGCAGGTAGACGTTGAGGTGTGGTACCGCCTTGCCAATTGTGACTTTCTTTCCTGGGAGAAGCCTAGCAAATGTCGATATCGGGCCACACTAAGTTTAGGAGAGAAAAAAAAGTTAGCTCTATTGTTCCTTTCTTAAACTTGAGATCATTTGATAGAATAACTCACTTCACTCGGACCATAGCCGTTGGATAGAC
Organism: Talaromyces stipitatus ATCC 10500; assembly: GCF_000003125.1. NCBI lineage: Eukaryota > Fungi > Ascomycota > Eurotiomycetes > Eurotiales > Trichocomaceae > Talaromyces > Talaromyces stipitatus. The sequence goes on along the minus strand of NW_002990120.1, from coordinate 999,916 downwards.
GTTTATAAGACCAGGTGTCCGCGATGCTTTGCGGCACCGGCTCTCCAGCCAAATTGATAGTATCGAGGCCAAAAAAATCATCGGGTGAAAAGGAGGCTAACAGTGAAGGCGTAGAGTAGGCGGCATGGACACTTTTGAGATGACCGAGAGGATCATTAGGGTCTTTTAGAACCAATGTTCCTCCGTAGCATAGCGTCCCAAATATTTCGACCGTGACCACGTCAAACCCTTGATATTATTAGAAGAGCTCACTTTCTTGTTGATTCTACGTAACAACGGTGGGGACTCACCCAAAGAGTAAACTTGAGCATTTCGGCGCCCTGGCGTAGTGAACAGCCGAACGGGTTCAGAGTCAATGGCCATGAGAATGCTCTGGTTGTGAAGCGCGACTCCTGAATAATGCCATGATTAGCTGTCTGAGAAACTAAAAGAATTAAGCATGTTAGATAAACCTTTGGGAGTTCCTGTGCTGCCGGATGTGAATACAAGATAGACGACATCCCTAGCTCGTGAGACCGTGGGAAGTTGCGAATTTGATCTCTCGGAAACCCCCAAGAACTCCTCGCATATGACAACATTATCATGACCGTTGGGAACGACTGTAGTGCAACGTCGGTTTGAAGCTACAAAGAGGCGAGCACCGCTCTGAGAAATGATAGTATCAATGCGCGTCTTTGGTAGGTTAATGTCTATTGGACAGCAAATGCAGCCTGCCTTGAGGACCGCCAAGATTGACACAATCCAGTAGAGTGAACCGTCAGTAAGAATACCCACGACAGTTTTCGGGTCGATGAGAGATCTTATATGGTTTGCTAGGCTGTCAGCTGCGATATTAAGTTGTTGATAGGTTATTGAACCACTTGTTGATTCAACGGCCATCAGATCCGGCCATTGAGTTGCTGCAGCTTCAAAAGCATCTTTGAGTGTAGGATAGCCTGTGTATTCCACGGTCTGATTAGCTGCGGTCAAGAGGTAATTTCTTTCTTTTCCAGTAATAATTCCTTCGCGAACACTTTGAACGGAGCTATTATGAGATTGAAGAAGCTTTTGCAATGCGTTGCGGAAGTGGCTCAATATGCCTCTGATGCTCGATTCAGCGAACTGCGAGCCATCAAATAAAATGCGAGCTCGGAGGTCATCTTTTTCTCTTTCGAGAAGCAAAGAGATATCAAATTCCATCTTGTCCTCTCTTTCAATCACCCATGGGATCGGTAGTGTGCTGCATGGTTGGTCCACAGTCGGCAAATCGTACTCTACCACAACAACAGTCTGAAATATGTTCGCAATACGACTAGCGGGAATCTTGGTCAGAGCCTCATCTGCGGACCATTGATACTCCATCATGTGGAGCAAACGGTTCTGAGCCTGCGACAACAGTCCGTCAATGGTCTCATCGTGGCCCAAGTCTAATACAAAAGGACATGTATTCAGTAGCGGACCAACTACTTTATCCACGCCCGGTATGACAATATTCCTACCAGAGAACACGACCCCAAAAGATACATTGTCCATGGATAGGTAATTAGACAAGACCAGACCCCAAGCGCAGTAAACAAGCGTAGCTGCCGTGACATTTCTCAGTCTCGCCGCGGTCTCTAGTTCCTCAGGTTTCATGTCCAATTCAAGCTTTATGCTTGAACTCCAATAGGTGTCCTTGTTATTGATGGATGGGGGTAAGAGAGTAATATTCGGTTGATCAGGTAGGTTTTCAAGCATTTGAGACCAGAAAGCCTTTCCTTGGACGTCGTCTTCTAACCTCTTTTGAGCGATAGCGACGTGCATATACCGCGGAGGATCTTCCAAGTCGTTGTCGTCCAGCGCAGAACGGAGCTCATCCAGAATTATACTGAATGACCAGCCATCTGCTTGTATATGGTGAACAAGAACAAGTAGTGTTGATGATTTGGCAGGTACAGTGATGAAGTTGCATGCCTGCACTGGAGTAAATGTTTCGTTTTGCCGAAGCCACGAGATTCTTTCGCGCAGCTCTCGAGAGCGAAACTCGATAAGGCGTTCTCGCTGTTCTTCACTTGTCTCCTCACTGTCCCATGTAATATTTAAGCTAGGGTTGACAATTTGTAACCCTTCCTTTAGAACAAAAGTAGTTCTAAAGATAGAGTGTCTCTGCATAACTCGGTACCAGGAGTCTTTCAACTTTTGGGCGTTAAGTGTGGTTCCTGGGTGAGGAAAAGTAATCCGCAAGAGTATGTAGTTCACCGTTGGGTTTTTGAGACCAGCTTGAACCATCTTAGTCTGAATAGATGTCATTGGACCAGTAGTTAGATGGGCTATAGTATTGGGATCAAGGTTTGCTGGCGCAATTTGGCTATCTGTAGAGTGCTCAATAACTTCGCAAACCGAGGAGAGACTTGGTAAGTCAAAGAGGTGTATGAGCCGTAGCTTGAGTCCTTTAGTTTGAAGGAATGAAAGAACTTTCAGTCCTGCTAGCGAATTACCTCCCATCTCCCGGAACGAATGACTCTCGTCGATGTTTGATATCGGTAGATGCAGGCTGTGAGATATTGCGCCCTTGAGAATATCTATCACCGACGCATCCTTTTGGATAAACTCAGTGGTGTCTGTATGATTTGTTTCTGATGTTTCAGAGTCTAGCAGCTGCTCCAAGGCCCTATTATTGGCCTTACCATTTGCAGTGAGTGGTAGGAATTCGAGTGCTCGAATCATGTCAGGTACCACGAAGGAATCGTGTTGAGATGCCAGTCTCTCTCGGAGAGACGCGGTGTCAATTCCATCCGGAGTAACAAATGCGACCAAGCGTCCACGGTGCATGAAGGCTGTAGCAGCTATGATGACTGGGTCGTCGTACAATATAGGGATGACCTGCGATTCGAGGTTTACGAGAAATCCGCGATTTTTAACGAAGCTGTCTTTTCGGCCGGCAAACTCAAGCCCGTGCTCTGTCTTCCTCGCAAAGTCCCCAGTGCGGTATATCCTCTCGCCTCGCCAGTGTACAAATTTCTCATTGGTTAATGATTCGTTCTGGAAATAACCCTTTCCCAAGCCCGGGCCCGCGAGACAAATCTCTCCATAATTCGCTTCTCTCTCCCCATCGAGTAAAAATACTCGACTGTTAGACATAGGCCGTCCTAAGACAATGGGCTTATCCGGGTGAAGTCTAGCAACGAGAGAAGCGAAAGTTGTCTCCGTGGGCCCGTAAAAGTTATAGAGTGTGCATGTCGGTAAGGTTGTGGCCCATCTGCGAACTAGAGAGATAGGTGGAGCTTCACCGCCGAGCACGATGGTCCTTAGCTTTGAACACGTTTTTGGATCTTGAATAGTGTTCAACACTGATGGTGTGCAAACCATCGTTGTGCATAGCGTTACCGTATAGAGGAAGTCCGACGTTGTGGCTATTTGCAACTCTGCTCCATTGCAGAGGGTTGAAACAATGACTCCAGTGCATGCTAGTTGAATCGTTAGTGATAGGGAAGGTTGATAAAGAAAGCAGGTATCATACCGTCAAATCCAGGTGAGAAAATTAGCATAACTCGGTCTTCAGGCGTAGCATTGAGATTAAAGGGAGTCTCTGGGCCTCCTTGCTCAACATAGTTGAGTACACAGCTATGTGGGATCATAACACCTTTTGGGGTTGAGGTGGTACCTGACGTGAAGATGATATACGCTAGATCATCAGGTTGAATGCGTTCCCAGGGACGATGGAATTTCTGATCAGCTTTCCTCCTCGCAGTCAGCTCTTCCGTCGGTGAGAACGCAGAGTCTATCATGTCATGTGAGATCTCTTCGTACTCGGGGAAATGATCCGTGGTGGTGTTCAGAATTACTCGAGCAGATACTTTCTTCAAAGTCCATTGAATACGATCCCGGCTCCAGGATTCCGTGTCGATGGGGACGTATAAGGCTCCCGATTTTAGAACTCCCAGGAAGCATGCTACCATTTCAGGACTTCGCTGTGCCAAAACAGGAACTCGATCACCCTTTCCGATGTTACGCTGAGATAGCAGCCAGGCAATGTGAGACGCTGAATTATCAAGCTCGGAATATGAGACTTTCCTATCTCCAAATGATATGGCGATATGATCTGGCTGCAGTACTGCCCACTGCTCTATCTTATCACATACTGTTTTGCACTGTCTCGCAGTACCATTAGGAGCGATGGACATCATGGTGAATGAGGAGATGGTTGTTCTTGTTTGCATCTTGGCATACAAGAGAACGTGTCTCTTCAAGTGATGAAACGAGATTCTTATGAAGCTTACTTCCAATTTTATTGTGAAATGGCTACTATGCACCTACGGTGCCTGAATGTTCAACCAGATTGCTCCTCGGTCCTTTTACTCGAGATGTTGAAGAGTCCATTTTGAACGACGTAACAAACATAGGCCGACCTGATAAAGTACTTGGAAAGTATATTCACGGTATATACCTACACTGCCCGGCGACAAACTGCAGATGGCATAGAGCTCAATCTTGCCTCTTTGTGATGGATGGCGCTAAGTTCGGTTGCATCCAGGAACAATTTTGCATATTATTCGTTATTGGCCGGAGACTATGTCTCGGATCAAAATACAGTACTTGGATATATTCTCCGCTCCTCTAAGACTGCTTCTCAAGGTTGGTATGTTGCCAATTTTTAAGCGCCGTTCGGCCATTATCGACGACTTAATCGCCGGTGTTATATCTCTTTTACCAACCACGAAAAATTTACGGTGATCCATACTAGACTAGCCCAAGTAATTAAGCCCATTTTCGTGCATTCAAAAGAAAGCAAGAGAGGCTTTGGCACTGCACAAGAACCAGAGGTCGATGATTCCTTTGCAGGCTTCGAATTGCTCGGTAATTTCATGAGATATCCTGGTAATTTAATTTAAGAAACTGCCGAATTAGGAATAATATACCTAATTAGGCAAATGCATCAATACCATGTTACGCAATTTTTGTGTATTTTATCAGCTTGTATGCGGTTAAAAATACCTGATCCTGGCAGTGAAGCGCCAACAATTTGCTAACACGGAGGTGAAGAGATTAGCGAAAAAGGGACTAATGAATGCTAACAAAGTCCTGGTTAGGCTAAAGTAGCACCCCAGCTGGAAAGTTCTCGATAGCTGCATGACCTGCATATCGAACAGGGGCCCATAGGTAGATATTTCGAGCGAACAAAGGGGCCGCGAAGCATTTTTCATTTTCTTCTCCTTCACGTAACTTGTGCTTCTAACATATAGTTATAGATACCAACAATGCGCAATCTGGTCCTGTGATGTTGGCTCCCTAGGCTGGCTTCAAATTTATATTTATAATTTCAACCTTTTCCATCTTAATTTCTCGTTGCTTCCCATATTTCGACAACATTCCAGCGCCGGCAGCCAATATGTCAAACGAAAAACCTTTGAACCAGTCTCGCAATAGCGAAAATGAAAACTTTAACGATCATGATGAAATGAAACAGCCGTGGAAAATCTCGAAGCGTGGCCTGCTAATTTTCGTCACTATTTGCGTCTTGACCCTCATGGTTGCCCTTGACAGCACGTCTATCGGAGTTGTCTTGCCTGTAAGTCTCACAAGACCGAAAGCTGTGTCAGAAGATGTGCCTTGAGATTGCTAACAAATTTGCTTTAGTTCATCTCCAGAACCATCAATTCATCAGCAATCGAGACTTTTTGGGCTGGCACAGGCTTCCTTTTATGTTCAACTGGTAAGCGGGCTCAGGCCACCCGTCGATATTTGGCATGCTAAGAGTATCGCATCCTAGTATTTCAACCGACTTTTGTCTCTTTCTCTGAGATCTTTGGACGCCGTCCTCTTTTCTCAATTGCCATACTCTTTTTCCTCGTCGGAGCTATCGTCGCTGGCGTATCTCAGAATGCTGGCCAGCTACTAGTGGGCCGATGCATCCAAGGAATGGGAGGTGGTGGTATCTCCGCTATTACGGAGGTCCTAATCGCCGACCTGGTCCCATTGCGGCAACGTGGTCAATATTACGGAATCATGAACGGCACATGGAGCATCGGCTCTGTCTGTGGCCCGATCATAGGTGGTGCCTTTGCCAGTGCTAATTGGGTAAGGTTTCTCCGGTCAACTCTGGATCTTGTCATCAACATCACACTAATCGTGACGATGTGAAGCGATGGGTCTTCTATATAAACTTCCCATTCATCGGAATTGGTATTGTCTGCGTGATTTTCTTCTTGAGATTGCACTTCATACCAACATCCCTATCTGAGAAGCTGCGTCGGATTGACTATATTGGCACTGTTATTTTCATCGGCAGCACGACATCATTCCTTATTCCATTATCCTGGGGAGGCGTTATGTATGACTGGAATTCATGGAGAACTCTCGTACCTCTAATCATCGGAGTCGTGGGATGCCTTGGGTTTGGGGTCTATGAGGCCTATGTCACGTCCGCCCTTATCATCCCGGTAGCTCTCTTCAGAAACCGAACGACGACTGTGTCTTTTACTGGTGCGATTTCCTCTGGTTTACTGGTCTGGTGCATCGTCTACTATATGCCGCTATACTTCGAGGCTGTCAAAGAATATAGTCCCGTCGTGACTGGTGTTGCGATGTTTCCTCTGACATTTACTGTGGCTCCAGCTGGCATTGTTGCCGGTGTATTGATCACCAAGTTTGGCAAATATCGTTGGGCCATCTGGTCTGGTTGGTCTATTGCTACGCTTGGTCTCGGCATCATGTGTCTCCTTGAGGTCCATACGAGCATTGTGAAGTGGGTTTTCTTGAATCTTATTTCCGGTATTGGCCTGGGATTTATCTTTCCATCCATAGCTTCTGCAATCCAAGCCTCAGTCTCACGCGAGAATGTGCCTATGGCTCTGGCTATGTTCAGTTTCTTCCGGTCCTTGGGCCAGGCCATTGGAGTCGCCATTGGAGGCGCCGTCTTCCAGAATCAAATGGTCAAAAACTTAAGAGATTATCCCTCTCTCGCTCCCCATGCCCAAGAATATGCTGCCGATGCCACTGGACTGGTCCAGATCATCAAAGCCATGTCATATAATCAAGACAAATTAGATATCCAGCAGGCTTATACAGACAGTCTTCGGATCGTATGGGCGGTATGCTGCGGCCTGTCAGGAGCCACTCTCCTGGTGAGCCTGCTTACGAGGAGCTATAGTATTGACCAGGACCAGGCTACCAATCAAGGTGTTATCGAAAAACATGAGCGCAAAGTGGAGGATGCCAGTCCAGTGGCTTGAGCTTTGATACATGATGCCGTCTCGATACACGTTTATATTCGGGTACGATAATTTCCGTGGCAGCGTTTTATTGGAGTTTTATAATCACTTCAATTTCTGCCAGAAAGATACTGAAGGCCGGCAAGGTAACAATGACATGATTTGAGCGTACTAGCGACAAGCGATCCTAACAGCCACCAAAGGAATCCAATAACGTCGGCATGAAATTTTTGGTTTACGGACGTCTCTTTCTAGTCTTTTTGTGACTCTTACTCCTTTTGGGGCTGTTTCATGGGAGCAAGGATGTTTCAAATGTTTATTCGTTTTCTCTTTTTCAAATTTAAACCTCCTGCATCTATTGTGCATTTTCCACGTGGGTACCAAAGAATTTTGATACATCCTTTCTCCGACAAGAAGATTGACAATTATATGCTACCGAAAACACTCCAGACATACGGATTCCTGTGGCCAGAAAAAGATCAGGGCTACGTGATTGTATAAAGATGCCTTACATAATGGATAAATATCTCCAAATCTAGAATGACATTAAGTCATATTCGATGTTACACTCAGGTATCATGAATACTAAATGCCTTATATAAAGGGACGTTCCGTACTATGAGGTACATAGGCATCAATATGCGCTCTCGCGAAACAAAAGAGAATTATGATCATCTCCAGTGAATCGCATCTCTTCTGCCAAATTCTATGAAGATAAGAGACTTTTCCGTGACTAGAATCATGTCGAAAAACAGGAAATAGCGGATTTTCCTGTCTAGGCAATTTCTCTGGGTTAGGGCCAAGACGTACTTAGCCCTAGCCCTAATCCCGTCAACGAGAGCAAATGCTTCGTGACGAAATCCCAATCTGGTCCCCAATGCGACTCTCAAGCATACACTGTACACATGAAGAATATTTCATTGACTTCTGTTTTCACTATCAATGATTGAATATGGCATCCTCTTTTCCATTAGCACTCAATTCTCCCACCAGCGAACGAGCTCACTAGATCCGTGCATACTTGTCATTGGGAGGGGCTTTGATGGCACGACAGCATCACCATTGTTGTCTAACGATAGATCCATTTGCACCTGTCCTTAACTGAGAGGAAAATAAGCTTCGCTGGTTGTTGTTTTATAGCGATAAGCTTTAAGGCGACTCTGTGACCCCCTCGCCAGTTTCACGTTTCCTAGTTATTGTGACGAGGAGCCAATCCAAATAGATAGTATTTCTATTCCTAGGGTGATGTGTCGACGAAGAAACTAAGTATGAAGAGGGAAACTATCTATCAAGGGAAACAGCCCGTTTTTATTGGCCTTCATCCTCACTCCTTGACGGTGCTGCCCGTCTCATACAAATAAATCTCCGTCGCCTAGCCGGTGTCCCAATATGAGAGTCGATACATATCAAAAGCAAAGAACAATGCCGAATTGACATCTCACTTATTGACACAGATCTCCATACAAGGATTCCCAATCAGTAAAGGGCGTGCTGCGCCAAGCCCGTGGAAGTGGTACGTTAGCGTTTAGCCGTCACAGTTATCAATTCTAACTCCGCCTTATTATCCCAGAGGTCACAGACGCCCATCCTGATTAATTATGTGTGGGGGTTGCCAATGACAGTTGAAAGTTATTTTAATTCCTCCACCGAAATGGAGTCCATTTAATTTCCGTAATCTCGGCCATTCATGGTCTGTACCCGTCAAAGGCGTCTGCCCATGGCCCCATGAAACAGCAACCTTCAGGCACAGAGTAGATATGAAGAAAGCAGTGATACTAGTTTATCTCCCCATGGGTTTTAGACTTCAATGGTGGTCAGTTCTATTGGAAACCGGGCTGCAATGTTTTATTGCTGTACAAGAGCCTAATGCAAGAAAATGAAGAAAACAAGGAATCAGGAACTACTGAAACACATCCAGTAGAGTGTTTAAAATAATCACTTTCAACTTAAATAATCAACCAAAAGAGTAGTTAGTTGCACCAAGTATATCGTATCACTCGGTCTTCCGCCCCTTCATAAATAGCTACTGACATTGTGGACGGGAAAATACCGCGAGTGCAGTTCTATTGAAGTTTGCTCAATTCAATAGTGACATTGGCCACCGGAACCCAGGTGTTTTTATCAATCATGTAGTCATCTTTGCCGCTCCTTCCATTCTTTATGATAACTTCATGCTGGGCGAAGAGGTGGACCATTATTGCCTTGACCATATGACCGGCGAGATATTGTCCAAGACATTTCCTGTGGCCAAAACCAAATACATAAAGATTGTATCGTAGCTTTGACAAAGTACAGAAAAGTCAGCTATCTCGAGTAGCAAATTCATTCGAGTGTATATAGTAGGTAACTTACATCGGTTTGTTTTATATTCTTGAATCGATCTGGATTATACCTGTTGCTGTCCGGGGCCCAGAAAGGATTTCGCACGTTTATGGACAATGTGTCGACTAAAACCATTGTCTATACAGGATTTCCTCTCCATTAGCGAACTATTGATTCTGTAGGACAGCATCGCTTACCTTGGGCTTGACAAGAATACCGCGGAAATTCTTCACCGTTTCTGCGCTCTCCCCAATACTGAATACTATTGCCCAGTTAATCTTGAACCTCATAATTGGAGTGGGTTTGATAATGAGAAATGATTGTAAGAAGACTTTTCAATTGAGGTCTATACTTACATGCCAGTGGTCGCAGGCGGAGCGACTCATAGTAGCATCGATGAAGATGGGTGTCAGTCTTGGCGATATACTGCTCGAGATTTTCATTATTCGCTGCAATCTCAGCCCTCAGTTTATCTTTCTCTGCTTCGTGGTCGGCTACTAGGGTGATCGCCCAAGTTAAGACATGTGTGGTTACATCAAGATTTGCGAAGAGCATCTCGTCCAGAGTATGGGTGACCTAGCTACAGTCAGAAGGGAAGACTTTGAGTTGGACTCTGGATAATCACCTGTTCCATTGCTATATTCCCCTTCTCGTATTCATCCCAGTACGAAACAATGGGAACCTCCCTATTTTGCTTTCGTCGGATGTTGGCAATACGACTATTAAAATCGGCCCAGTGCTTCACGAAGTCCATGAGCTGATTATAAGCGGGGCGATCCCAGTACTTCATATAGATGGTGCGATAGACACCTCCCTTAAAAAACCAGGGGAGCAAGGCCAGTCGCTTCTCAGCTAGGACCCAGAGCTCATTCTTCTCCTCGTTGCTCATCGTACCGTATACGACCTCGGCCGTAAAGTAGAAGGGAAACTTCATGAAAGCGGTAGCCGCATGGATGGTGAATCTATCATTCACTCCTAGGTTCTTACCCTCAATAGCGAAAGTCCTCAAGTTCTCCACGAAACTCTGAGCGCTGCTGTTGGTCTGGTCTATCCGGTTCACAACAGAGGAGTGCTTGAAAGCCGGATCAACGACTTGTCGCATCTTTCTCCACTCATCGAACTCGAGAAGACCGACGCAGCGGCCAAGCAGCTGGCCAAAGTACCAGCCAAAGTTCCCATTTAGTGGCTTTCCATGCTTGTCGGAGTCCGTGTGAAAGGTTCGAATGTCCTCCGGGGTTGTCAGGACACTGGTAATCGAAGCCCGGTTTCAGTATGATTTTCATCAACCGCTTCCACAATTATTGTTGCCGTCAGTAAGGGCTAATACGTACATCTCAGGCCTTGGTCCTGCCCAAACACGGTAAACAGGACCATACTGCTGCCATTCCTCCGACCTTGCTTTGCCATTCATGAACTTATCGGAAAATTGTCCGTTCGGCCATTGCCATTTTGGGCCTCTAATTGGAACTCCATAGCTCAGGACACCTCCATTGAAGGTACTTAGTAGTTTCTTATATCATTGAATATCGTTAGTCTACAATCTAATGTGGAAACTGATTCCATCCGTATGCTGTTACTTACATCAATAATCCATGTCGCAATCACAGAAATTTTTAAGTATGTGACTACAATTGCTATAGTCAACACAATGCCGAACAGCGTACTGTTGAGTGTTAGGGGGATCATGGTTGACCGGCTATTCGCAACCCTAACTGAGTATACGGAAAAGAACAGTGGAAATGTGAGGAAACCCAAGGCAGGGTATGATAGAGGCATGGGCAGCCTCTTATCATTTGAAAGAAAGCTAATATTGTCGAAAAGAATAGTAAGATGAAGCAAATATTAGTAGTGGTCGAAGTATTTACTTATGCTCCGAATTAACCGGCACCGGCGCCTAAACGGAAGTTTCCAGCAGTAAAGCGACCCCTATCACCTTATTTGTTCCTGCTACGTGATTCTTCGCAAACTTCAAACCCTTATCTTTAAATTGTTTAGTCGGCCCTGATGCACTTCTAAACCAAGACTACCGGCATCAAGACGCACATGCTCACGGTCTCAGGATGGCAACATCTACTCTTACAGCCGACTCTTTTTTGTACACGAAAACAATCAACAGCAATGAGATCGCCTTTACGGATTACGGATTTTGTCATGATGGGCCCGCCATCCTCACATTCTCGGGGTGGAACTCCGATCACAGAGGATACTCCTATGTCACATCCTATTTGATGCAGCACTATCGAGTCATCAACATGTGCTTCCGGAGCCATGGTCCGAATCGAGATTTCAAAGGTGATTTCAGCTTCGAAGACCACGCACGAGACGCAATCAGTCTCTTAGACTCCTTGGGGGTTACTACGTTTATTTGTCTTGCTGCCTCTCACGGCAATTGGGCCGCGATGAGCCTGGCTGAGATGGTAGGCTCAAAACGGATGCTAGCACTTGTTATCTTGGATCATCTCTCGCTGGAAGCGACTCCTCAATTCTACGGGGCTTTGAAGGCTCTACAGGGAAAGGAGACCTGGCGCAAAACTACGATTGCCTTTTTCAAATCTTGGCTTGGTGGGGAAGTAAACGACAGCATCCGTGAGCAGCTCCTGAAGACAATCGGTGGATTTGGATACGAGACTTGGGCACTTTCTGGGAAAACTGTGGAAGCGGCCTACAAGACGTGGGGAACTCCTCTGAAACGTCTTGAGCGTCTCAAAGATCCTCCGTTGGTGCACCATGTGTACAGCCAGCCGAAAACCGAAGAGTACAGGAATTTGCACGAGGAATTTCGTAAGACGCATTCAGAATGGTTCACATATGTGCAAGCAAGGGGACAAACTCACTTTCCGCACATTGAAGATCCGGAGTTTGTCTACAAGGAGACATTGGAGGTTATTGATCGGGCTATAAAGAGACAAACAGCATGAGCTAAATTGCCAGGACTACCTAGGTAGTTGATTCGAACTCCCACATCCTAAATAGTTCGGGAATACAGGTAGTTATTCTCCACGCAGTAGAACTTCTTTTTAGACTATAGAATTTATCTTAAAGATTTCTTCATTGGCCACCTGGGTACTAGCCATGAATAAGAAATAGTTCGATCAGCAAATCATATCACCGCAGGCCAACTCTTGTATCACACTTTGTGCCTAGGTAGACGATCTTACGTTCGCTCCCATGTGTCCATACTTGATCAGAATTTCGAGAACTGGGCGGTGACAATACTTTTAGTAGATGTATACTTTGCAATATGTCACTGGATCCAACTCACGAGGAGCTCTATAGGGTCTTCGTGGGGGGTCATCGGCGTTTACCCCTATATAGCCCCGGCATATGTGAGAGTACTGTCCGGCACCGTCCACCACTTTCTAAGCCTAGCACTAAGCACTTGCGCTCCGGAATTGTATTCGTAGGCACTTGGTACCCTCGGTATAGATCGTAGATCTAATGCAGGATATAATTGATGTTCTAGGAGCTCAGTTTTGTAGGCCGAAGCTAACCCGAACAACAAAATAATCGCCGCCCAACGGCACATTCGCTTACACCTGGCAAATTCAAGCTGCTAAGTAGTTATTGCATCAATCATCACTTTATCTTCAGTCCTTCTTGACTGCACGCTAATTAAGAGGTGGGAAGGTACTCAGCGGGGAGCAACATCTCTCGCATTTGGATATATTTATTCGACAATGGGACTTCCGCTGCCGAAAGCAGACATTGGTCAGTATTTCATTATACGTTCAAAACGCATTATAGTTTGCTGACTCTGAAATGTAGAATGGAATGGACTCTCTGCCCTGACAGAAGTCAACGGCCATGTCCAATCACGTTGGAATCGCGAAACTGGGGAATGGTCAAAGCCGGAATTTGTCTCAGATCCCTTCCTTCGCGTTCATGGGCTCGCACCAATCTTTAACTACGGTTTGGTTTTCTCTTCCATGGCAAAGTAAACAGCTTGAAACTAATGGATTGAGACAGGACAGGGTGCATTTGAGGGCCTCAAAGGTAAATTCCCAAGATTTCTGTTTCCTGGGGAAGGTAATTATACTAATTCCGATATTTTCCCCTGTTCAAAGCGTTTCGTGGCCCAAATGACAATGAAATCAACATCTTCAGGCCTGAATTCCATGCTTTACGCATGAAGCACTCTGCTTCACTGGTGTCCATTCCTCAAATTCCTGAAAGCCATTTCCTACGCTGTGTTCGGCTAGCTGTGGTCAACAATGCTGAGTTTGTCCCACCTCACAGTTCAGATGGCATGCTATACATTCGACCCGTTGTTTTTGGCTCCGGACCTCGGATCCTGCTGAGCCCAACGGACGAATATACCTTCTGTGTCTATGTAACACCAGCATCTGCTTACCACGGTATCAAAGCCTTAGACGCTTTGATCCTGGAAGAATTTGACCGCGCCGCTCCTAAAGGGACTGGTTCAGCAAAAGTGGTAGGCAATTATGCTCCTGTAATGAAATGGGCAGAGAAAGCGAAGAGCGAAGGCTTTGCCATCACGCTCCAACTTGATAGCCAAACTCACACTGCTATCGACGAGTTCTCGACATCTGCATTTGTGGGCATCAAAAATGAGGGCGAAAAGATCAAACTTATAATTCCTGAGAGCTCGAGTATTATTGCTAGCGCTACAAGTGATAGCATTCAGCAAATAGCTAGGTCTTTTGGATGGGAGGTGGAACGTCGACTGGTAACGGGCTCCACACGCAAATCCAACATATATATTGCTAAATCGTATGGCTCTCGTTTTAGGTCAAATATGAGGAGTTATCCCAGTTTTCGGAAGTGATTGCATGCGGAACCGCTGCAACCGTCATGCCAATCAAGTCGATCACGATGAAAAGTACAGCGGACAAGTTTGTCTATGGAAATGGAAGCTCTGAGCCCGGCCCAATTGCATCGAAACTTGGAAGGACGATTGAGGCCATGCAGAAGGGAAGAATTAAAGATAATTTTGGATGGATTACGAGATTAGCGGATATATAATCAATCTTAGTGAAGGGTGAATGACAGATTCAACTTCCAAGTCAATTCATGTTGTCCTCAGAGCATACCCGCTCTTACCTACGCACCTAGCTAGGTGAATCAGTTAAACAATCTTAGAATATTATGTATGTTGGAGAGTTTAGGAAGTTCAATATTGAATTTTCTGGATGACAAAATGGATAAGCCCGCTATTATATGGTTATATGGACATTAAAATAGATCTTTTGAAATGAATATCACCGTTCACATACCTATCTACGCAGGCATGGTATCCATCACCTCACCCTGAACCTAATGATTCCTATCTTTCTCAAAAATAACGTACTTAGGACCTAGATAGCTAAATTTTCTCTGGTGGTCCTGCGTTTTGGAATCTCATTCACCCAAGTTGCGCACAGTCAAACTTCTGAGAAACTCTTTAAGCTAAGAATCCAACACCGAGGTACTTACGGCATGTAGTATCTTCTGTGGCATCTTACTCTGTGCTACTCTCTATATTTGACATCAATCATCGTAGCAGATTATCTTCCTAATTTTATTTACATACATATCACCAGTATAAGTATGGAGCTAGGATTGAGGAACTAAAATACCATCACGTCAAATACATCCACATTCATCGTGATCTTTTTATCGACCTACTGGAATCGGGGCTTGAACTTCAGAATTGGACCCTCTTTCACAGCGGAAACATGGTCTTTTGTTGTATACTCAGATGGCTGCACGTTTAGTTCCGGCCAGTTGGGATCAGCATCTGCCCTACGAATGTCGAATTCCCACAACAATCGACTAAAAGTGAGCATCGCCTGAGCAAGCGCCAACGGTTTTCCGACGCAGCTCCTAGAGCCGATAGAAAACGGCATATATGCCTGCCGTCCGGAGTCCTTGTGACGGGACTCATTGTCGGCGGGTCGATACCATCGTTCAGGATTGTACTTGAAGGGATCTTCATAGTACCTGTCACTATGATGGATGCTGTAAATACCGACAGCTACCTCAGTTCCTTCTGGGATAAAGTTCCCATCAATTACAGCTCCCCCGGACTCAACCTCCCTCCACAATGCAGCCCCTCCGGGGGGTGAAAGTCGAAGTGCTTCGTCGATACAGGCGCGTAAGAAGGAACACGAATTGAGCTTTGGCCCTATGCGAATCTCATCTATAGACTGAAAGGTAGATCGAACCTCCTCTACAGCCCGGCGATATGCGGGTGAGCAACCCGTGAGGTAATGTGCTGTAGCAGCAAGAGTTGACGCGGTGGTGTCGGACCCTATATCTGGTCAATTTTTCAAATTCAGTGGCTCGTGTAGTTTAGTCATATCAACTAACCCGCTACAACAAACAGAGCTGTCTCTGTACTCAGTTCCATGGGGGTCAGCTCCTTTCCAGTGTCGGGATCTTTGCATTTCTCAAGGAAAGAAAAAATATCGGTTCCAGTTATGGCACCTTCGGCTCGAGCTCGCAGTCTTTGTTTAAGTAGCATGCGAATGAACTTGACAAACCGATTCCGGCCAACAATAGAGCTAGGGAATAGCCATTGATCCAGGTTGAACATGACGAACTTGGGCTCCTGCAGCAGCACACTAAGTCGAATATTTGAGTCCTCCAAAGCGGCTAAAGCGTAACGATATTGAGGATTGTTGATTGTGTTATAGTCTATGTCGAATGAAACTGCCGTCATGGTGTCGAATGCGAGGTTGCTGACTATATTTCCAGAAAGGAATCAGCAATTAGCAGCTATTCTAATCAGGCCTGTTATCAATTCTTACAATCTTGCGACATATCCCTGGACAGGTCTGCAGCATTGCGTACGGCTTCACAGTATCGATTCAGTCTTCCGAGAAGTTTAGGCTCAAAATTGCGTATGCTGCTCTCAGAAAAAGCCTGGCTCACGACACGGCGTCTCCGAGCATGTTGTTGCTTATCGCGAATGGTCAAGATGTTTGGAGCTTGCTGGGCTAGAACTTTGTAGTTTTTATATTTCTTCACCTTAGAGCCATGGCCGTATATATCTTCAGGTAGTTCAAATCAGCAATTGCAGGAAATGGAACTTTGAGAAGAGAGGCTATAGAAACTTGACATACCATACATTGCACTGAGATTGTTGATTAATACACGGTTTGGGGCATAGCGGACATAATCACCTGCCGCAATTAGAGCATCAGTATCCTCCAGGTAACAAAAATTTGTTCAAAAAGCCAAGCATACCATACTTCTGATGACAGCGATAGATGTCTAGGTGAATGTCGCCTTTCCACGCATGGTAGGCGGAGTACAGAGTGGTGAACTTCGCGAGGAATGGACCAGGGACTCTTGAGAGAGGGTGGAATATAATTCTGTGGATGCATACTGAAGAACCATAAAGAATCTGCAGTTACTCTTGTTACTACTGTCATGGGCCAGTTTAGATAGGTAGGAGGTGGAAGGCATCACTCACAAGAAGTATCAGCGACACTAAGAGACCAAATACTGCTCTGGAGATCCATAGTTTCCATTGAGATCTATCCAAGACTATGAAATCTATTGACAAATGGTATATTGACTCCATGTTTCGTACAGCGACTGCTTGCTTAACGTGCAGATTTGGCGAGTTTTACAAGCTCGTAGCATAATTAGCGATACACCATAGGACTTCTATTGAATAATATTTCTTATACGCCTTTTCTCAAGATTCATTGATCTCCTTACTGTCCTCCTACTAGATTTACGAACCGAAATTGCCTTTCAATTTTGGAAGTTATCCAGAATTCCTTTGCTCTGGCCGGAAAGATATCGGCGACTATCTAACCCTCATACCTAGACAGCGGCATATATATGGTACTAAACCTCGGGCCATAATGGTCTCGTCACGCAACTTAGCTTTTCTGCATCTAAATCTTCTTTCCAAATGATTCCGGGCACAATGATCCTTCTGAAGCTGCTTCGGGGTGTAGCCGATTCACCACGTGGTAGACAATTAGTACTCTACGGGCCTTGACCCTATGGATTTTTTCGCCGCCAGACGCATGAATCGGTGTTGTCACGTAGATCATTCTGTCCCAACTACCACGGACTACAATTTTCTAGAAAATTCTTCGTAGATTATGCCATCTCACCACGTGGACCGCAGTTAGAATTGACGGTAGCAATTTCATCGATTTTTCGCCGCTCTACGTACGAACCGACATGATCATGTAGAATTAGTCCTTTGAGCACAGCACGACAAATATACGCAATCTTAACTAGAAACAAAGTTTCTATATCAGGTCTTGATGATCCTTTACCTTTCCTCGTAACCGAGTGCTTTGACTTCCTCATCGTAACTCAAGCATCATTCTGTTAAATCCGTTCTGGTCTGCTCAACCAGACGTTTGTGACAAAGATTCAGACTCCAGCCGCACTCACGAACTTCTTTTAACCTACCATAAAATAAATCCATCAAGTAAATATGGGGAGCATCGCACAAGACGATGGTTATCATGGTAATGTTGTGGAGAGAAGCAATCTCTACCCAAATGGCCGCCTATCGTCAGACCTGGCTGAACCGATTGCCATCGTAGGTATGGCTATGCGACTTCCGGGAGGGGTCCGCAACGATCAGGACTTCTGGAACTTTCTCGTCGAGAAGAGAAGTGGTCTTTGCGAAGTGCCCAAGGATCGTTATAATGTGGCTGGATTTTGCGATCCTTCCGGCAAGCCAGGCACTTTCAAGCCCGAAAAAGCATATTTCCTCCAGGATGTGAGCATCCAAGAATTCGACACTAGCGTGTTTCCAATTACAAAGACAGAGCTGGAGAGGCTCGATCCTCAACAGCGTCAACTGTTAGAAGTTGCCTATGAATGCATGGAGAATGCGGGAGCAACATCGTGGCGTGGAACCAAGATCGGTTGCTATGTTGGTGTTTTCGGTGAAGACTGGCAGGACTTGAATGCCAAAGAAACACAACATCGGGGAGGATACCGTGTTACTGGTTATGGTGACTTCGTATTGGGAAACAGGGTTTCGTATGAGTTTGACCTTCATGGGCCCAGGTAAGACTTTTTCTTTAGTGATACTCCACTTAATGCTAACCTTGTCATACAGTATGACCGTCAAAACAGGTTGCTCTTCCTCATTGGTTTGCTTAGACATGGCTTGTGAAGCCATCCGAAAGGGTGACTGTGACGGTAGTCTTGTCTGCGGCACAAGTCTCATATTCTCCCCGACCATGACGATGGCTCTCAGTGATCAAGGTGTCCTTTCTCCAGATGGTATTTGCAAAACGTTTGATGCTTCCGCCAACGGCTATGGTCGCGGTGAGGCTGTCAACGCAATCTATATCAAGAAGCTCAGTAAGGCCATTGAAGACGGCGACGTTGTTCGAGCCGTGATCCGCGGTACCAGTGTCAACACTGACGGTCGAACGAACGGAATGCTTACTCCGAGCCCCGTGGCCCAGGAGGCTTTAATCCGCCAGGCTTATAAACAGGCTGGTATCAAGAATATGTGTGAAACTGCCTTTGTCGAATGCCACGGTACAGGTACTCCAGTTGGCGATCCTCTTGAGACAACAGCCGTGGCGAAATGTTTCGGCAAGGAGGGCGTGCTTATCACATCAGTACGTGATTCTTTAACTTGTTATTCTATATTGGTACTCATTATACTCTAGGTCAAGCCAAACGTCGGTCATTCTGAGGGTGCTGCAGGCATCACAAGTCTGATCAAATCCATATTGGCTATCGAACATCGTCAGGTACCACCCAACATTCACTTCACTACTTTCAATTCGAAAAGTGAGTGAGTTTCTAGTTGTTTACTCGAGGAAATAAGCACTAATAAGTATCTCAGTTCCTTTCGAAAGCGGCAAACTTCGCGTTCCTGTGGATGTAGAGGAATGGCCCCGTGGACGTGCCGAGCGAGTCAGTGTAAACTCGTTCGGCATCGGTGGTGTGAATGCCCACGTCGTGGTGGAATCTTTGGAGCAATACTTCAGACATAATCCCATATGCACGAAGCAGACATCCCTGGTTACCGGCCCCCGCTTGATGAGTGAAACTGCTGACGTACAGCAACTGATGTTGTTCTCGGCACATAGCGAAACATCGCTGAAGGAGGCCATTGACCAGCATCGAAAGTACATCGAAGCGTCTGATGTGCATTTCCAAGATATCGCCTACACTCTTGCTAACCGTAGAGACCACGCGGTCCGAAGCCATCGCGCCTTCGCCGTTGCTATGAAGGTCAATGGAAAGATATCCTTCGATGTGACCGGACCAACCGCCGTCATCGAGCCTGTGCCCCGTGTTGGTTGGATTTTCACTGGTCAAGGTGCTCAATGGCCAGAGATGGGAGCCGAACTGATTGATGCCAATTCGATATTTCGTAATTCTATCAGGGGATTAGATGAGTTTCTGGCCTCACTGCCGAACCCACCTTCTTGGACAATTGAAGATGAGCTGCGCAAGTTGCCAAGCTGCAGTCGTGTCTCACAAGCTGAGTTTGGACATCCGCTGTCGATTGCTGTCCAGATTGGTTTGATTGACATGCTACGCGCTTGGAATATCAAACCTGACTTTGTCCTCGGACACTCGTCTGGCGAAATGGCTGCTGCATATGCCAGCGGTGCTATCTCTGCAACTGCTGCAATGGCTGCTGCAACGTTCCGCGGATCGACGTCCTCGGACGAAAGGCCCGGTGGTAAACCTCGAGGAGGAATGGCAGCTATCGGCCTTGGAGCTCACGAGATGGATGAATTCATGGAGCCTGGCGTTGTCATTGCCTGCGAGAACAGTCAATGTAGTGTCACCATTTCTGGCGATATTGACCAGGTCGCCATTATTGTTGAGAATGTCCAGAAGAAGCGGCCTGGTGTCTTGGCCCGCTTCCTGAGGGTTGAAAAAGCATTCCATTCTCACCATATGAAAGAGTATGGTGCGTCGTATGAGAAGCATCTGAAACCATTTGTCCAGAGTGTTGACCCAATCTTTCCTTTCTACTCCTCCGTGACTGGAAAACAGCTGGTCGGCGATGGACGCCTTGACCCTGACTACTGGCGAAAGAATATGGAAAGCCCGGTTCTTTTCAACACAGCCCTACGTTCTGCCCTAAAGTCTCGAAAAGAGCGCATGGTTTTGATTGAAATCGGACCGCACCCTGCTCTTAAGGGTCCCATTGGCCAGATTCTGCGAAATATCAACCGCAATGAGATCAGCCATGTTGGTACCCTCCAGCGAGGCAAGATATGCTCGGACAGCATTTTGGAGACCGCCGGAAATCTGTTTCTCCAGAATATTCCCCTTGATTGGTCTGTAATTTGCCCTCCTGGAAAAATTGTACGTAATCTTCCCCAGTACTCTTGGAAACATGATACTTCGTTTTGGGCCGAAAATCGCCTTGCCAGCCAGTTTAGATTCCGGGAATTCCTCCCCCATGACCTGCTCGGCACCCGCGTTGTTGAGGTCTTTAATGAGAACTGCTGGAGAAACAAACTTGCTTTGGACGATCTTCCATGGCTACAAGGTCACGAAATTGATAGCCAGATTGTGTTCCCCGGAGCTGGTTATATCTGCATAGTTGGAGAAGCCATCAGACAGTTGTCTGGAGCTACTTCATACACTCTTAACAATGTCAGTATTACGGCGGGTCTGATTCTAGAACACGATAAGTTGGTGGAAATCGTGACTCGTCTCACGCCCAACGCCGTGGAGTCAGATGAAACCGCGTCATACTCATTCCAGATCACTTCGTATGACGGCTCACGATGGACTAAACACTGTTCTGGCGAAATCAAGGGCTTTGTGGATAAATCTGTCAGCACTGAGATAAGTGACTATCCGGATCTAAGTCGTCAGGTCGATGCAAATGAGTGGTATACGGTCCTGAATCGGATTGGTTTCAACTACAAAGGATTTTTCAGGGGCCTCCAACAGATCTCCGCCAGTCCAGTGAACATGGAGGCAGTTGCTACAGTCCCATTCGTTAAAGATACAAGGACTCACTACGCCATACACCCTGGTATCATTGATCAGTGCTTCCAGTTGTTTACCGTTGCGGCATGTCGCGGTCTCGGTCGAAATTGCAAGAATGTCGCTGTACCAACCTTTATCGAAGAAATGGTCGTTTGCCCGGCTAATCTTGACATGCAAGTTGTAGCAAAAATCAACAACGTGGAACGTGGTTCCTTTGAAGGTAGCCTAACTGCCCAGGGCCAAGGTCGTCTGTTCCTCTCTCTCAAGGGTTTCAAGGCATCTGCTATGACGAACTCTGGGGATGATGAATCTTTACCACTTATCACCCAATTTGAATGGCGTCCTCACGCAGACTTTATCCAGATGAAGGATTACATGTATCCTCGAACCTTTATACCCCATGAATGGCCAATGCTGGAAGAGATGATGCTGCTGGCGATCATTGACCATCAAGAAGCTATTCGTCTGACCGAAAACAGCCCCGTTCATCTAGAGAAGCTATTCAAATGGATTCAGGACTATATTGCATCATACAAGGCTGGTGGTAATATATTCTTATCTAAAGACATGTCTTATGAGAGCATGAGCAGAGAGCAGCGCCTGAACCGAATCGAGCATCTTGCACATGAGCTGTCTTCATCGCATTACGATGCCTTTGCCATAGCAATTCACCGCCTGTTCAAGAAAGCGGATCAAATATTTGCTGGAGATGCCCACGCCTTGCATATACTCATGGAAGACGACGTCTTGACACGCCTGTACGCTAACGGAGACGAACTTCTCTATGGAGACGCCATTCGAGCTCTCGGACACACAAATCCTCGCCTCCGAGTTCTCGAGGTTGGTGCCGGTACCGGTGGTACAACATCAAAGGTTCTAGATGCACTGAAAACTTCTTATGGCGAGCGCCTGTACAGCAGCTACACCTACACTGATGTATCAGCCGGTTTTTTCACCGCTGCCAAGGAGCGTTTTGCGGATTTTGAGGCAATTCACTATGCCACATTTGATATATCCAAGGACCCAGAACAACAAGGTTTCCAGAAGAATTCATATGACTTGATCATTGGATACAATGTAGGCCACTCTGCCCTTATCGACGACAACTAGAGCTAACTATGTGTCCAGGTCGTTCATGCAACAGCTAGTTTACAAGAGTCCCTTGGCAATCTTCGCAGTCTTCTTAGCCCAAGTGGGCGTATCTTCCTTCAAGAGCTATGTCCTGGTAAGTGACCGAAGCACTCTTTGTGTTCACATGGTTATTGACTTTCTGTGTGATTCGTATAGCCGCAAAATACATCAACTACATCATGGGCTTCCTTTCCGGGTGGTGGCTGGGCGACAAAGACGACCGCGCTGTTGAGCCTTATATCTCTCCTGAGCGCTGGTCGAAGGAACTTGTAGCTGCAGGGTTCAAAAATCCTGAATACGTCCTAGATGGTATCTATCCATATCATCAGAGCGCTGGTATCATGGCCACGGTTAGCTCGCAGATGGAGCCACCCTCTAACGTCAGCATTTTGTGCTATGAACCAAAGGCGCCAATGGTTCATGAACTGAAGACAAGCCTTGAGTCACAGGGAATCAGCGTTACGGAGATCGTTTTTGGACAAAAGTTGCCTTCGCATGATATTATTTCAGTTCTTGACATGGAAAAGCCTACCGCTCATGAATTGAACGAGCAATCTTTCAAGTCGTTGGTAGGAAACCTACAAAGCATCAAGTCCAAAATAATATGGCTCCTGGGCTCTTCCCAAGTCAAGTGTGAGGACCCAAAAGCCGCCATGAGTATCGGCCTTCTGCGAACTGCGCGCAACGAATACTCGACCAGCATCTACACTCTAGAGATTGAGAAAGTAGCCTCGACGCCTGTAGTTGCCAAGGCCGTATCAGACCTTTTGTTCCATATTCAGGCACATGAATCCAAAATAGACGATGTGAGTCAAGATTGGGAATATGCACTGATCAATGGCAAGATGCTTGTTCCTAGATTGCACTGGCAGACCATGTCAAATGCTTTCGACAATGTAGGCGGTGGTTCGCATAAGTCTTCCTTCAAGTACTTGACTATCAGAACTCCAGGATTGCTTCACACCATGGGCTGGGCCGAAGATGCTAGGAAGCCTCTCGGTGAGGACGAGGTGCGAGTAACGACCAAGGCTATTGGTCTCAACTTCCGGGTTAGTCGCTCTTCTCTCACTTTTCTTTCCCTTCGTTCATATTGTACATCTGCGCTCGATCATATATTCATCGCAGCAGCAACTAATGCTGATACGTATAAACAGGATGTCCTCATTTCTCTCGGCGTCCTCAACAACAGCACACGTGAAATTGGACTCGAAGGATGCGGTGTCGTGGCGGAGGTCGGCGCTGGAGTTACCAAATTCGCTGTTGGGGACCGTGTCATGTACATGTCCAGCGGATGCTTCACGTCTGAGATTACTCTACCTCAGACCCTTTGTGTGAAGATTTGCGACTTTATGACCTTCGAGCAAGGTGCTGCGATACCCTGTGTGTATGCCACTGCAACCATGGCTCTGGTTGATAAGGCAAATATTCGACCTGGCCAGGTAGGTCTTATCCGATAAGTTATCGTATACTTCTATTTCGAAGGCTATGGTTGCTAACAACCTACGGCAGACCGTCTTAATTCACTCGGCCTGCGGAGGAGTAGGGTTGGCAGCGATCCAGATTGCTCAGATGATGGGGGCGATGGTAAGTTTCCTTTCAAAGCCCAGCTTGGTCAAGCCAGTGTGACACATGCTAATTTAGTGCCAGGTCTATTGCACGGTAAGCAACGAGGACAAGTCTAAATACCTAGTGGAAAATCACAATATCCCTCGCGCCAACATCTTCAATTCCCGAGACTCATCTTTCGTCCGCGATGTGATGCGAATGACCAACGGCAGAGGCGTTGACGTTGTCCTCAACAGCCTTTCTGGCGATCTCTTGCACGCATCGTGGAAGTGTGTTGCCGAATTCGGAACAATGATTGAGATTGGCAAACGAGACTTCCGGCGACGTGCCAAGCTGTCAATGGAAGCATTCGAGCAGAATCGTACTTTCGTTGGCCTCGACCTGTGGCAGGTCTCGCAGGTCCGTCCTGAACAAGCTTCAGAGTAAGTTCTTCTTGCCATTTTGACTCCTATATCTTCGAGAAAAGAGACTAAAAAGACCGCCTAGGTTGCTGGAACGATGCATTGGTTGGATCCAACAAGGCTTGCTCAATGTCGGCGCCATTGCCAAGGTATTCGATGCCATCCAGATTCAAGACGCCTTTAGATTCATGCAAGGGGGACGGCACATCGGTAAAATCATTATCACCATGCCCGAAAGCACGGATGTCTTGCAGTCGGTCAAGCAGCGACCACAGCCCCAGATACGGTCTGACCGCAGCTACATTCTAGTCGGTGGTCTGGGGGGTCTCGGTCGATCTCTTGCGAGGTGGTTGGCGGAGAATGGCGCCGGGGAGTTGATCTTCTTGTCTCGTTCGGCTAAGCCAGGCACGGACGTAGACGTATTCAAAGCTGAGCTGACTTCCCAAGGATGCTCTGTACAGTTCGTGAGCGGTAGCGTTGCTAACGCGGTCGATGTGCAAACAGCTATCAAGTCAGCCACCAAACCAATTTCTGGTGTTGTCAATCTGTCCATGGTCCTTAGGGTATGTATCATTCTATCTCAGGGGGGAAGTATTCCTATCATAATGAGCATGACTGACTCTTCTCTGAATAGGATGTCACACTGCAAGATATGACTTTTGAGGACTGGGTCACTGCCGTCACTCCCAAGGTCCAAGGTACCTGGAATCTTCACGAGGCTCTCCCGACAGATTTGGACTTCTTTATTCTCTGCTCGTCATATAGCGGTATAGTCGGTCAATGGGGTCAAGCCAACTACGCTGCCGCCAATACCTTCTTAGATGCTTTTATACAGTATCGTCATGAAAAGGGACTCGCCGCCTCAGTCATCGATATTGGTGTTATGGGCGAGGTTGGCTTTGTTTCCAAGCACAAGGAAGTCCTTGATCGATTCGAAAAGTCCGGGATGCGCATTCTCAAGGAGCAGGATCTACTGGATGCTTTCAACCTCGCCATCCAGAGTTCTGCTCCCACAGACAGCGAGATTCACTGCCACAATGGCGATGTTGGTGCATATAACAGCCCTGGCCAGATTCTGCTGGGTCTTGTTACCACCCTTCCAGTGACATCCCCCAACAACCGCGTTGTCTGGAAAAACGATATCCGCATGGGCATCTATCACAACATCAACTGTGCCGAAGACTCGTCAACCAAGGCGATGGCCGAAAAAGATGATATTGCAAACCTTCTTTCCACAGCTTCGACATCCCCTTCCGTTCTAGACGAAGAATCAGCCACAGAAATTATTGCCAAAACTATTGCCGCCTCACTGGCCAAGTTCCTCATCAAAGATGAGTCCAGCATTCAGCTTCAGCTCTCACCAGAGAAGAACGGTATTGACTCCCTTGTTGCCATGGAGCTTCGAAACTGGATAAGGCAGAAGTTCAGCATTGAGACGAGCGTCATGGTGATTATTCAGTCTTCATCCCTTAATAGTCTCGCCGATGCCATACGGCAGGAATTGGTTCAGCGCTTCTCGCAAAGCTGAGCAGCTTTTTAAGTGTTGAAGACGACTTGTATCTGTTTCTTGTTACTTTTGTTATTCATGGCGTTTGTTTTAATCTGAACTGTACGTAGATGGATTCCAAAATTGCTGAGAGGTATTAGACCAAGAAAACCCGTTCCCTATGTATTTATCCGTTGTTTGTGAAATATTTGGATTTTCTTGCAGACGGGCAATAGGCGAAACGAATTTAGTTATGAAACTAGCGAATATCACACGTGACTTTGATAGATATGTCGTACTACGATATAATTGTCCTCTTGCTAGGTAGATCATGCATCGTATGCTGGAAAATGTTTGAGCTTGATATCTCCGTACCTGGTTTATATGGTAGAGGCTAATTCTAAAAACGAGTCACTGAAAATGGGCATTCTGAATGATCTGTGTTTGAAACTTAGGTCTCAAATTACCTGCATAGTGGAGCGGCCTTGCACATAAATTTAGAAGGTGATATTATACAATATATGTAAACATTTCATCCTGGGTTCCCAACCCATCTCGACCACGATCTATCAGTCCCTCCCCTTCAGCCATTTCGATGCCCATCTGATCCCTCTTCTCTGCAATTCTCCGATTCCTGCGTAACAATACCAATCGCAAGGAGAACGCCAGTACAGCGACTATCAACATGAACGAAGCACACGTTAACATGCCACGCACAAACCACGGCTTGTCGCTATCCGGGTAGAGTCTGGTGCCTACCAGCGGACCGCACTGTCCGATGATATTTAGTATGGCAACGCTGCTGCCTTTGCCTTCTTGGGCGGTGCGGTTGTCCATGCTCCAGGTTATGATGATTGTGACTGCGGAGAAGAAGCCGGATGTAGCGGGGTATATACATAGATATCGGATCATAGTGTGAACCGAAGTAGGCATGTATGAGTGGAGATATCCCGTTAGGCCAATGATGAGGTAGGCTGTTGCAGATATCAAAGCATGGAAGACCAGGTATGGACTTCGCGTGCGAGAGCGGTCGGATAATGATGCAGTTACAAGGACTACTCCGAACGCTACCAGGAATGGAGGTGCTGAAAGAGCCTGCGAAGCTATGGAAGAGTATCCCATGCTAGATGAATTAGCCTCACGTCCTCTTGCGGTAGTCTTGGGACATACTTGTTAATGATAGTTGGAAGGAAAACGGGCATTGAGCTAAATGCCACATTGCAGCCGAGAAACATAAACTATATTCGTTAGTATGCGAGAAACGAGCAACGAGACAGACACATACAGCTATTAGATACGCCGTCGGATCGCACAACGTCTCAACCACGGCCTTCCAATTGAATTTTTCTGTTGCCGCAGACGGCGCATTATGTCTTTCAACCTTATTCTTCGACTGCAATCGCAACCTAGCAACCTTTCTCTGGCGA
Source organism: Talaromyces stipitatus ATCC 10500 (assembly GCF_000003125.1). Classification (NCBI taxonomy): domain Eukaryota; kingdom Fungi; phylum Ascomycota; class Eurotiomycetes; order Eurotiales; family Trichocomaceae; genus Talaromyces; species Talaromyces stipitatus. The sequence goes on along the minus strand of NW_002990120.1, from coordinate 972,507 downwards.
GGCGTCAAAAAGCTTGCTTTCCCTGGCGAATCCGGTATCAAGATCCAAGCAAAAACTGCTGCAATCAAACTCGGAAACCCTTCTATCAAAAACAGTGACCGCCATGGTGCAATCGGTATGCTGCTACTCAGTTTGACAATTAACCATGCCAGACTACTTGCGAATGAAGTAGCAAGTGGTGCCGCAGATATGAAGAGTGCGGTACGATATGCGAGCTCTTCGCGTTTGTAAAAGAAAGACAAGTAAAATGGTGCGCCGGGCCCGAAGGCAGCTTCGGACACACCTAGCAATGCTCGGATGATGAGCATGTCCCAGAAGTTCCTCGTCAATGCTTGACAGGATGCTAGTATGCCCCATCCATAGACACACAAGGAGATGTAGGTGTGTGCAGGGACCATTTTATACATTAAAGCCATCCATTCAAAGGCGATATATGTGATGTAAAAAGATGTTAGAAGCCATTCATATTGCGAAGATGATAGCCCGAGATCGTCTGATAGACCTGCAATTTTGGCGTTTCCGATATCTATTTACGTATCAGCATGTATTTATCACACAGAACAAAGAAAAATGGGGAATTACTTGACCTATCCAAGAAAGATAGCATATATAATAAAGCCAAAAATAACACCAACCTCCTATCCAGTCTCTTCACCACTTCTTTCTCTTCTTCAGCCGTATACTCGCCATTGGTGCCTGTGCCCATGGTACTTTGTCTTCTCATTCGATGCCGGTTCTTATATTCCAATTCAGAGTCATATCCTTCCTCATCGTAGCCATCAGTGACGCTTATGAATTTTTGTGTCTCAGCGGCCAACTGCGCTCCTCCGTCTCCGCCTTCGACATTGTCTTGCGCATTTCCATGACCAAGCTGCGTCTGTAATCGAGGGTATCCCACCGATCCAAGCTGCGGGCGACCAACAGTTGAAGCGGAGGTATTCAATTGCTCATTCCCACTTTCAGAGCTATTATGACTACTGATATCCGGCGTGAACGGTAGCTGGGAATTCGAGGAGTGAATCGACGAGGCCGTATCCCCCAAAGACGGAGGTGATACGTCGACAAAGTTCGAGGAGAACGACGAGCTATCGGATTGAGCGGCAGGACGATGAGGATCAAGATGGGAGGCCATTGTTGGTGCTTTTCAGTAAGGCTGATGAACCAGTCTGACCGTGAATGGGTGGTTCATTGCTGGATAGTCAAGTTAAATCCATGGATTGAATTAGATGTATAGATTTAATAATACACTAAGGAATAAGTGAATGATGTTGCAAATAGATTGTAGAATGAAATCAGGAAGAAGTTGTTTCCCTCCTGGCATCACGTGTCTCCGCACGATTTATCTGTTGGATAAGATTAGAACCCTAACCCTGTTTTAGGGTTGAAGAGTGGTCAACATGATTTACAAAACTGCCTACGTGTAATTTAGTAGTCTATACAGCATAGGCTATGATCAGGCAAGTATAACTCTAACAGCTTTGGTAATAATGCGGAGTCATTGATATCAGATGACAACCATACTGACATGGAAGCTTTTCCATCCAACAATCCTCGTCTTCAACTAGCCCATCTCGTCTGAAGGACAAAAGTCACTATCTACACTTGCTTGAGCACGAAACACATCATTAAACCAATACCAACCTCCAGTCTTAGTTTGTAACTCTCATCAAAGACATTCAAAGCCCTCACAATATCTGACACACACTCTCATCACTTTCAACTCAACTCGAACGACGTCGTACAGTACGGGAGGTCTCATACTGAGCATACGGATGCCATGAATAATCAGCATACGCACCAGAGTAGCGATCAATGGCATGGCGTTTTCTAGGTTTCAGGGGTCTCTCAGGCCCCAGCACCCGGCTGTTACTCTTGATGCTGCCGCTACCGCCATCCCTATAAAAGCTCTCAATCTCGAATCGCCGCTTCCTTCCACCGAGAAATTCAATCGCCTTGCTCTTCGCAAAACCAAACACGGTTTGAAGTTCCATTACCAAGCTGCTATCGCACAGTGACAGAATCCCCTGGGCCTGCAGGTAGCTAAGTGCATTCTCGGCGCTGTCACGTAGGAACTTTGCTGCATCGGCGAGTTTGGGGTCATCTCTGTCTCTGGCTGATTCGTGTAAGGCGTAGAAATCGCTCTTGGCCTTGAAGTAAGTGTGTAGCATGCGGTTGATGTTTGCGTTTATGCTCATATTTGGATGAAAGACTGTTGCATAAGCGGCGAAGACTGTCTCGCTGAACGGGAGATTCTGAGAAGGAGTCGCTTCAGACTTCGTCACTGTATTGGTCTTCACTTCCTCCTTGATTTGTTGGTGCTGAGACTCGGAGCGCGACCGGTAAGCTGATAAATGAATTAAAAAGTGTCAGCCAAAGACAAGCCCAGAGAACATAGAAGGAAAGTCAAGACGGACATCGCAATAGGTCATCCGTAACCGAAACCTCGCGATCAATCATATCCTCGACATAACTCTGCAGGCGCGAGTCTGGATCAATTCCCATAAACTCTCGAATGTAGAACTCTTGACCAGCTAGATTGTCTACGTCTTTGCCATTGCGACACAGCTCCAACAGACACTTGTCATAGACAGTAACGTAACCATCTTCGATAGCCTTGGGGCGACTCATAATCAGACCGATGTGGTGTTTGATGAGGTCGCAGAAAGACGAGTAGAGTTTGGGACTACCGCGTATGTAGCATAGACCGTCACTTGGTTCTTTGAGCGATTCGTACTCAGAGACCAGGGCGTCGACATAGTCCAGTGGACTTGAGTTACTAGACTGATGGTGTGGATAGATGGTCATTTTGGATGTTTTGTAGGGATTTCAGTTGAGTGATTTGGACAATAATTAGAGCTTTGTTAGAATTGTGAAGTAGCAATCAGACAATCATCAGGAAAAGTCTTAATCACACTCTGTTCTCAAAGGCAGGGGGTTAACTGCAACTCTCTGATTGACTCCGAATCAGTAAGTCAAAACACTGAAAACTGAACAGAGAAAGTGAAAAGGAAGAGGAGGGGGATGATGAAAAAAGTGTTTGACAAGATGAGAAACAGTCAAAGAGAAAGAAGAGAAAGCAGAGAAAGAATTGAAAGGCTGAGACGATCAAAAATAAAGAAGTGCAGGTGATTAGGTGAACAAGCATGATGTCGTTTGTCCTCATCCATCACCTAGCTTGTCTATTTTGGAAGAACGAAACATTGTCAAATGAGATGGCCTCTTTGTGTCTTTGGTCATCTGGGCAATGCAATTACGAGCTATGGAGGTAAGCCTTAATGGAAAAGTATAATATTCATCAGTTGGTTCTTGAAAACTGGTCCTTGTTGAGAGGCAGTGCATATTGATTAGTATAATTATCAAACGAGGGGTATCAGTATCAGGGTAGTCAAAGTTTAAGGAAATTTTCAGGCCTTGCCCAATGTGTGTGAGCCAGTGGCCATGACCAGAAAATCATGAAGCATAGAAGAGTTGAAGAATGACGAGCGCGCGCGCCTGCTAATTCCTCTCCTTCCATAATCTCTCGACTTCATCCACAAAAGTCGATACATCACTACCATGAGCGCAATCTTTCCATTTCCCGCCGTCTCGAATGCACCAGACAGTCTCATCAAGTCTCACAGTACAACTCTTCGTAACCCCGACATCTTGGGTGTGACGTACGCTCTTGCGCAGCAAAGCAATGCCACTTGGGTCTTCAGAAGTCGGATCTCCGGGGTTCTCAAAACCGTCATCCTCGCGACTTGCGCAAGCGTTTATAGCCTCAAAGTCGAGTCCATGCTCTAGCGCACAGTTTTGTACTAGAGGTCGGGACGGGATCTCTGGGTAATCGTCAATGAGGCAGTTTGCAAAGCCGAGAGAGCGGATGACGGGTGTCCGGGGAGTGGTTGATACTTGGCTCGTGGGAAACGGAAGATTGGCGGCACAGAGCATGAGCATGTTACCGATGCATTCAGTTGGGCCGTGTTTGCATTCCACATCGGAAGTGGTATTGGATACACTGGAAGAAGTTAATATTGAAACTAGAACAAAGAGGACGAGTCGATTCATACCTTCCAATAAACGAGAGTTGAAAATTGACCTTGTCACTGATCCTTTCCATCGCAGGTAGAATCAACTTCTGCAAGCAGTCCTTTGCATCGGGACATTTGCTCATAATGTGTACGTCCAGGGGTACCGTCTTCCCTTCCGTCTGCTGACCTGCAACATTGGCACGATTATTCGAAGAACCCGGCAGTAAGGCTGCTGCATATAGACGGTTTAGCCATATAATATACACGAGCCAGCAGGCTCCGATTATAGCAAGACCGCGGCGCAAATTGCGGTTCATGGCGCGCTCGCGCCATGATGAATAGGACCGATGGGTCTTGCCTTCTTGAGGAGCAAATTGCTCCTCTCGCTCAAGGTCTTGGTAAACTTGGTATGCTGTAGGAGGCATGGTGCATAGTATATCTGATGCTTGATGATGGTTAGGGATGGGTTGACGTTACCGTCCGACTTGGGATCCTCCTCCGCGGCCGAGAGATGCGCTAGCTTGAATGGGTTAAGCGCGAATCTTGAACATAAATTCGGTTGTTCGCGGTTTACTTCTACAACTTGACACTGCTCTCTGCAACTGAAACATCATCTACGGGATCTGATTGTGCATGCACCCGCCAGAATTGGTTTATCGTTGGCAGTGGTATTTCCTGGCAGGTAAGGATTGTAAAAGAGAGCCACCAAAGCGTCCGCATCATCGCAACCCTGGTCCCAAAGGAGACACACATGCGAATCAATGACCGAATATTGAAGTTAGAAACAGTGAGCGACAGTTATTCGAGAGGCGTACAAATTATCTCTGAATGTCGACCAAGAGAGCCGCCTTTCACACGCTTGATCTAATGATACTTGGATTTGGAAGTCGATGCAGGAAAGGAAAACCAGAAGAACACCAACAGAAGCGTTTCGCTCGAAAATAATTACATCTGTCCTTTCTTTCTCGAATCTCGACATATCATTTGAATCCACTCTTTGTCGATCCCTGCAAGAGCAGAATGTTGCAAGTCACCTGTCTTCCATCGTATCTCATTCCACGGTGGATAGCAAGTCCATCTCTTTTTGATTCCGGAAATAGAAATACTAACAGAAGCACCGGCATCAAGTTTGCGTAGGATGCACATGGCATGTCATACTCGTTTGCAGTGCTGGTGCTTATGCTTCAGGAACCTAGCTATCATAATGCCTTAACCCTAGTGCCCGGAATCTCAACTCCTCACGGCTCTTTAAAGTCCTTCCTCCGCTATAACAGGCCAACGCAAACTTCTCCGGTTCATCCAAAATACGTAGTCACATTCTCCAACGACCGGGATTCCAGAAGAAAACACCAGCCTTGAATATGGACAGTTCTGTCCAGAACTTTTCTTTTAACTTCTTGCAACTGAGATGATCATGTAGCACTGAGTCTAGACTCTGAAAAACCATGCCTCGAGTCGCGTGGCGCAAGCCATCGGGTAACTGGGATAAGTTCCGGTGGAATCAACTGGTAAAACTTGTACGGAGTAAATTGTATGGAGGTCATTGGCGGGGTGTATGTTTATGCCTCAGGCAGCAAGGCATTAGCCGGTATCGGCTCTCTCCACAAGGGCCTCGATTTCATACACTCCAAGCAGAAGCCAACACGAAACATCCTCGTCTCGACACGATAGTCTCAGGCTGAGACTAGGGACGAATCGGAATCATGTCGGTATTCTTGCCCTTTTCGCCGACGATTCCGGAGTAAGCGCTGCACGAAAGGTCGAGACACGCGAGCAGGCTGACCAGGGTACATCGCCAGAGTCATCCTCTGTCCAGCCATCTACTACGGAGTACGGACTACGGACTACCGTTTATCTCTTGACAGTACGCACTGAGAAAGTATCCCGGTCAAACGTTTTACGCATAAGCAACATGCCGATCCTAGTATTCGAGCCGGCGTTTCAATCCAAGACCTGAGCATTAACCATCGCCAAAGGTCCATCTACAAGGCCAACGGTCCCGATCGATATCTGTCACGCGCCCTCCACACGTGTCGGGTCGATGTTACTGTCTCGGAGCTGGGCCAGGATTGGGGTCGATTGAGATATATTAATTTATATTGGTCTTTCAGAAACTGTGAATACTCGAGTACGGCCTCATATGACATGGACGATCAGATCCTCATCCCGGCTGCTAAATAACACGAATGAATGGAGACGAGAAGCTCCGAAAGCGGAAGTGGAACAACATACTCCAGACGTTGCTGCGTCTGCAGTCTGTGCAGTAGGTGACTCATACGTAGTCGACGATAACAAGACTAATTTACCCAACAATTCAAGCCGAGCATATTATTGATTCTGGGCCGCGCTATACCTGGATTGCGGAGTTGTGCTTCTCCTCCGGTATACTATGTATAGGTAGTTCCAAGAACCCAGGGCTCGGGTTGAGCCTCTCGCATTGGAACCAGGTACGTACTACCAGACAGATAACGCTCGGGCGATGAGAATAAATACGAATATTCCCTAAAAGACAACCCGTAAGAAAGAGAAGTACGTAAAGCAGCAACTCGTAAAGTCTCACGGTGGGGTGATCATCGATAACTATCATCTATACAGGCACGTAGCAGTAGTGACTCTACAACAACCACCATGTCTGCCCACCCAATCATCTATTGGCGGCCCTCTCTTTATAATTGACGAATACCATTGGAGACCCTCAACTCTGGACCGAGAACCATCGTCGTCTCTTCTCCCGACGTCACATCGGGTCCCAAGCCTTGTGCCCGTGTGGTCGCATTGCTACTATATCTCTCCCCGTCCTCCACGGTCCCTCGTCCATCTCCCTCGTTTCGGCTTCTACATCGGGACGTCGGATTCGCTACTCAGCAAGTTATCCTGGTACAGTTACTGGGTAGTCAGCATCAAATAAATAAGAGAAACGGTTGTGCTATAATCGCGGGGGAGGAGGAGCAGAAGAGTCATCTGCCCACCACACCAGCGTTCAACATCAGCCTAGCTTACCGGCTACAGCTACTAGAGCCGTCAGCATCGTCGACCTTCCGGTCCGCATTCGAAGAACATATATCCCTGTCCATACACGCTATATACGCGCAGTCCTGTCACGCGATAATATACAATTGGGTAACAGGGAGTTGTTTGTCAGGGCTTGCTTTGATCAGAGAGTCTCCCTTGACACGGACCGAACCCGCACGTTGGGCATTCAGTGCGCCGTACCTACCCATCAGCACTCTCTGCGTAACGTGAGAGCTAACTAATCAGGTTCTATCTTGGTAGAGCGTTCAATTACGAAGCATGCCGATTTGACCGTTGCTCGTTCGCATTCTCCAGACAGCCCACCCTATATACATACACGTATATACAGACATATCTCCTGCACCATGACGGAGGCGGCCGCTACGTTCGCTCGTGACCTAGACCAACAAACTACAGTAGACGACGTTGACGACGAGGATGTTGCCTCCGAGCCTGAACATACCCACGCCGAAGAGCCCAAATTGAACGTGGACCCTGTACAAGAGTTCCTCAAACCGTTAGTCCTAGAGGAATCGCGACTCTACAATCTAGCTCGTCGCTTCTCGGACGTATACCGACATCTAGCTCTGACATCTGATCAACAGTTCCTGCCGACGCCTGTGACACAACTACCGACTGGTGAGGAAGTGGGGCGTTATTTGGCGATTGATGTTGGAGGTAGTAATCTACGGGTAGCGTTTATTGAGCTGTTGGGTGAAGATGCGGATTCAGATAAAAGTCCCGGCAGTGCTTCGGAAAGGTCACGCGATACGATCCGCAAGGCTCAACGACAGCGTGTGAGACGGACACTGGAAAAAGCATGGCCCATCCAGGAACATTTGAAGAAGGACAAAGCAGAAGACCTGTTTTCGTGGATAGGCGATTGCGTCGCCGAAGTTATAGCCGACAGTCTTTCTTCGGATGCTACCAAGGGAGATATTCCGGAGGAATTGGAAATGGGCATTACATTCAGTTTTCCAATAATGTATGCATCCCGACTTTTTTTTCTTTCTTTTCTTTCTTTTCTTTCTTTCTTTCTTTTTTTCTTTTCTTATCTTTTCATTTATTTTTTTTTTATTTTTGCTAGGATTAGTTGCTGACGATAAACAGGCAGGAATCAGTGGACGAGGCTACGCTCATGCCAATGGGCAAAGGGTTTGCAATCACATCCGATCTGAATTTGCGCAACATGCTCCTTTCAGGTTATGAAAAGCATACAAGACGAAATGATGACGACGAGCCATCGTCCAAACGACGGAAGCTCTATGCGCTTCCGAAATTGAAAATTGCCGCCATTACCAATGACACCGTTGCGACTTTGGTCTCGTCGGCCTACTGCGTAAAGTCATTACCCAATAGCCGTGTTACAATGGCTATCATCGTGGGGACGGGCTGTAATGCGACGATACCCATGTCACTGAGTGATTTACACGAATCCAAGGCTAAGCTGGTCAGTTCAAGAGACCCTATGGCTACGCAAACAGTAGTCAACACAGAAATCACAATCTCGGGTGCAGCGGCTCCGCTGAAAGAGCTCAACATTGAGACGAAATGGGATATTGAACTTGACAGGGCATGTTCTCGACCTGGTTTCCAGCCCTTTGAATATATGACTGGTGGACGATACGTTGGCGAACTCGTACGAATTATATTCTTCGACTATCTTACCAACGTACTCGGAGTCACCAAGAAAGAGTTGCCGGCCAATTTGGTTCAGGAATATGCACTCTCCACAACCTATATTTCCCACAAAGTTGCGCGTAGTCGATCAGACCAGGAATTAGCAGTGGAACTGACGCGGTCCTTGCCTCCGCCGGAATCGAGTGAATGGTCGTGGACTAAAGACACAGCAGGCGCATTCCGGAAAATCGCCCGAGCTGTTCAAACACGGTCAGCAGGGCTGATTGCGTCTGCAGTCGTGGGACTCCTCGCATGCACACGAGAGATTCAACTGCGAGACGACAGTGCACGAAACTCACCTCAACCTCCCCTAGGCGAAGAAGATCCTTCTCTGAACTCCACCACATCCACATATCAAGACAACCAATTCTCAGCTGCAGTTACATCCGCCGTAACCGCAGCTGCGAAATCACTCTCAACAACGAGCGGAAACAATACTAATAATCAACGAGGTCTCATCGTACCCGTCCTCGCACCAGCCCCAGCAGACTGGCAATCCGGCCCCGAAGAATTGGTCGTCGCCTACACTGGAGGCATCATCCAAAATTACCCCAACTTCAAGGAAACGTGTCAGTCATATATCGATCGCATGATTATGCGCACGGGTCCTCAGAAGAGTGGCAAGTCTGTGTTTTTACGGGAGGCTTCTGATGGAGGTGTGATTGGGGCTGGGGTTCTTGCTGGTATGGTTGCTGGAAGGGTTTGATAATTATCTCGTCCTTTACGTTAAGAATGGTGTCATTGGGAATTGAGAAGAGCAGTGAGCACAAGTGAGATGAAGAGATTCGAGATACTATATAGGAGTTGGGGGTTCGGTGTTAGTATGAGGTTGGCGTTCTCTTATAGCCTAGGTATATAAAGTGGGATGGATCATACGTATATTCTGGGATCTTTCAAATTGATACTCGAAATATTCAAACAATAACTAAATGGCACAGTACCAAGAGATTGTTGCCTCAGGTGTCATTGCTTATATCAGCCGCTCACGTGACCTGATCACTACCTTCGAACTCGGCAGGCTCCAGACTATTTAAACACCGCCACTTAGCCTTCACCATCACCCTCAAGACTACAATAACCGCAAGAATGAGCACTCAAGCATACTACGAGCTCTATCGCGGTAGCAGGTATAACTTCTTGCAACTCGGCACAAACTCATTTCATTGCCTGACTCAGAACACCGTAGGAATTATGGGCTAACGTATATGGTTACTAACTTCTTTGATTTGTGACGATACAGTCTCGGACTCTCATTGACAGATACACTCGATGATTTGATCAATGAAGGCCGAATCGAGCCACAGTTGGCGATGAAGATTCTGTCGAATTTCGATCGTTACGTTACCGAGGTATTAGCCGGGCATGTTCGGGCTAGGTTGTCGTTTAAGGTGTGCCTTTCTTTTTTCTATCTAAGGGCGTGAGGGCAGTTGTTAACATGCTTTCAATCGGGATAGGGTCACCTAGATACATACCGTTTCTGCGATGAAGTATGGACTTTCCTGATCAAGGATGTTACTTTCAAACTCGATAATCAGACGACTGTGCAAGCGGATAAGGTCAAGATTGTTAGCTGCAATAGCAAACGTCCCGGAGAGGCCTAGTCGGTCGAGTCGAGTCGATTCGCGTCGTCGCATGATATTCTACGTTTTGCATATTGCGTAAAAGAGAGCAGAATGGAACAGAGTAATGAAAGTACATGAAACTATTTACGATGGGATGGCGTTTTGGGAGTTATTTTTTTGGTCATGACATGAAAGATAAATTATTTGTTATTAAAGAAATCAGATACCCAGCAAATTCTATATCAGTGTGATATGACTAAATTGAATTGTAGAATTATGTGCTTAACAATATGTAAGGCTCGACCGCTTTTTATAACTCCGATGCGGATGCGGACGTCATCGACAATCGCAACAACATCTAACCCATAACAATGCGCAACTAGACTTATACTCCACAACAACACATCCCTAATGCCACGCTTACTACCATGGCTAACAAAAGACGACCTTCGCGGAAAACGTGATCGCAGCACTCCGACCCCTGTAGCTGAAGTACAACCGTCTACTCGACGACGGACTGGTGTTGGTCTTCGGACGCCTTCACCAGGCGTATCAAGCAATAATGGCGGTGATCGCAGCGGGAAGCAGAAGTCTGGTCAGAATACTACAAATATTGATTTTTTAAGATCATGTAAGTATTCCTTTCTTGTTTATTAATGTTCTTCGTGGTCTGATTCTGACAATGTCAAGCCCGGAGTCCGCCTACATCACCGATAGCATCTCCCCCCACCGAAGAGTACGTGAATATGAACCTACCAACATTCAACACTAACTAATCCATGGTATAAAGATATATAATCCCCGGCTTCGACAACGACGACATGTACATCATGGTCGAAGACGAATTCTACGCTATCGCACAACAATTCACGCGCCATCTACATCACGCCGAATACATCCGTCGCAAAAAGCAAGCTAAGAAATTGAATGCGTCCGTCTTGCGAAATATGGAGAGACCGACGGATGGAAAGACGGCGATGAGTAAGAGGATGCTGAAACGGAAGGAAGCTGAACGGCTTCGAGAGAGGCAGAAGAAAGGGTTGGAGCCGATGTCGAGGAGGCCTGATAATGATAGCGATACTGATGGGGATGGTGGGCTCGAAGAAATTGGGGATGAGGAGGAAGAGTGTGAAGATGATCCGTGGTATGGAACTTCGTTGCATGCTTTTATGACAAGTCCGCGCAAGAATAAGTCTCTTGTGGGATTGGAGAGGATTAGGTCAAAGACTAGAGCGGCGGCTGGGTTTGAGTCGGAAGTTACGGCGAGGCCTCCTACGAGTAATTCTTCAAGGCCCGGGTCGTCTTTATGGAGGGAAGATGCGCAGTCAGCAGGTAACGATGAGTTACAGGCGACTTCTTCGGGAGACGATGATGATCTGGAGATTGTTGAGGCCAAGTCGAGTAGACCGAATCCATTACCAGAGTCGAAAGTCCGTGTGCGAACGAACACTGTCAAGAAAGAATCGCCGGAGGTTGGTAATATAAGGCCTAAAACTCAGCAGAACACTGTCAAACGTCGAGAAGTTGCATTCGAGAACCAACGAACGAGTACTACCACCTTACATCCCCAACACGCCGTTATCAAACAGAAACATGTTCACGCAAAAGACCTAAAATCTGAATTCAAAAAGGAAACATTCACCACATCTACCAAACCCTCTACTCTCAACAGACCAAGGAAAAGAATATTTCTGGACGAATTGGATGATACTGATGTTAAAACTAATGATACATCAAGAAATGATGATATAATACAGGACCAGCCTCGAAAATTACTATCAACAACAGCAGCAAAGGAGTCTCGTTCCACGTATCGTACAACATCCGAGCAAAAGCAACAAGATAAGACGGCCAAAAGATCCCGTATCAGCGATATTCCGATGTTTCTGGTGTGAAGTCTGGAGTATACACTCGCAAAATTTCATAGTCGGTGGTACTATCGATTACGTCGTCAATTTTGCACTCAGCCTGAGAACCTGTCTCCTTAGCTGGTCCCTCTTAGAGGCTTGTCGTACCACCGCAGCGTTCTGGGCGACTTCCTTCTCAGCCATAACTCCATGGCTATCGTTGCGGTGTAGCGTGCTCTGACTTGAAAATTGTCAGAATCGACTATCCTTCTCGAAGTGAAGGGTAATAACCTACTCATCGTCTATAAACCGTATTGCGATTTCTTCTTTTCTGAAATTTGTCGGGGGTCCCTATACAGATCGTGCGCGTTAGTAAGATCTTCGCTAACTTATGGATTGGGTCACACGAACGATTTCAATGATTCTACCTGGACTGTTGGTATCATCCTTTCTGAAAATGGGTTTGAGCCATTTTGTTATCGGTGAGAAACATCCACCGGTCGACATGGTTTCGTTGATTGGATATGACTCGTGAGTCTATAATCGTACGCTTCGAAGAGAAGACCAAATGCAAGAGGAGAAAAAGCGAGGGTATCTTATGACATGCACAAAAAGAACGATGCACAAGCGAGTGGCAGACAAATGCAATGCAAAAGAATGAGAGGACTTTTAACAAAAAAAAGAAAGAACAACGCGCTGTTTCAATGTCCTTCTTCTTCGTTATATCATTGTCTGAGGATAACTCAGATCAAGTCGAAGGAATAGAAACCTCGACAGGTTATGTATATAAATGTCTGGTATTTCACGTTTCACGTTCCACAAATGACCTACACATAGCTAGGAAGCGAAGTCTCACAGTCTCACATTTTCTCGACCCCCCTGGGTAACTCTATAGAACAGCTAAGCCTCCTACGTTGACAGGATCAAATAGACTCCCTAGCCTCTTCTCAAATCCGCATTATCCTATATCTGTTCTAGCTAGAATTCCTCATTCAAAGGGTGCCTATCAGAAGATAAAATGAGCGAATGATATCTCGCCGGAAATGTACCTGCTGGATTTCCGGAGACGATCATTGAATTTCTTTCCTTTTTAAGCGCAGGCTGCACGCTGTTAAGGTTCGGTATATTTTCCATTCGTATTGATGTGCATGCATTGCTATGCGCTTGAGTCCTTTAGACGAAAGTTGATGTATGAGTATAGAATGTCATGCTTCATTTTTGTTCGTGTCTATCGGTTGATTCATAAAACAAGCGAGAATTCTCCACTTCTACTCTTCAATAATCACGTTACACGCCATTCTCTTCAGTCATATGTGGTAGACTAACTTGATGAATATTGAATATTTCCAGGCCCGTGTGTCGTGCCACATTCCAGGGACCAGAACCCCCTTTCCGATGTTCGATCTCGTGCTGCCCTTTCTTTAGGGCTAACCCCTGGCCGCGTGTAACGAGCTAGATTTATTCGTAATTTGCTTGTATCAGTCGCAGGAAAATGATAGGTAATGATTAAGTAGTAGAAAAGAGTCATTTAGGTATATTCGTGGTACGTATTTTCCTCCTGAGCTCATGACCATCCTAGCCCTAACTCCCGGGATCGCGAACTTTACTGAAGATCCCTTTCACGCCCGACACAACTAGCACTTACGTATCAATCACTCATTTCTCGGAAAGATTATAAACTTTCAATAATAATCACGCTAAAAGCATTGAAATTTAGTTATCCGCATCGTCTTGGGTAAAATGTTTCGATCTTCATTCAGATTAAGGGGAGATTTGTCAGGACTTTCCATTCTTCGGGCCGGATTTATGTATTCACCTTTGTCCTTGTCCCCAAGAGGTTCAGTGCGGATATTATGACGGGGTTAAGGGATGAGAGTGGTTATAGAGATTTGTCGGGGATAATGTAATGAGTGAAGGTACGGTTTGGATATGTAATATGAGTCCTGCCTGGTTTGAAACTGGGATTCAGTTTGCGTATGGTTATTATGATTATGGAACTTGGATAAGAGACTACGTAGACACGTGCATATATAGTAAGTAACATGGTACAACTGCAGAAAGGTTGAAGATACTATTTTCGTATAATTGTTTGACACATGCAAAACCAGTGCCGCAACGGTTTCCTTCAATTGCCCAACGCCCGCACGACACTTACAATCTCTTGATACAGTATAAAAATAGCTCCGATATCTCGTATCGTACGAAATTCGGATGTAGAACGACATGACATACGTGTTTCGTTTGCTCTGTCCTGTGCAACGAAAAGTCGTCAACTAAACTGGGACCGTCGGAAATTAGGGCGTTCGGTTGGTGATATGTAGCTAGATATTCGACTGGTTTGTGTCACTTGTACGATATCAATCTTGAGTAACTCATTGGTGCCTTGTATAACTCGAGCATTTATTCAACATGATGTTTCCTGGTGAGAGCAACGGAGGTGATTGCAATATGTTCATAAAAATGATTGCCTAGTCCAGTTGTTTGTTTATGTGTTCAAAGCCGCATATCCAAACAGAATCACACAAAACCCTCGGCAACATTCAATGGTACGCCCCAGTAGTAACTGGCAAACACCATTGCGCCCAGACTCATTATAGCGGCCATAAGAAGGTTTACAGCATTATTGTCGAGAATGTCGAATCCGCTCTCAACCTTTCGACTACCTTCTTCGGCACTTGCAACTTTGGCAGGCAGATTGTCCGTCCGTGTTGCCCTGGCACTAACCGCATTGACAACGGATTCGGTTGCATGAATATCACTATTATATTTCCTAGCGTCACTGCCAGTCGTTGCCACGGAAGATTTCGTTGATCCAGGATGAATCAAAACCTTACGCCCACCGGTACCCTCCACAATTTTCCCGCTCCTCTTATCCACAACGCTAGCTTGAAGCAAACCGCCGAGGAGACTATCAAGAAGACTGCCGAGTGTACCGCATACCGTAACCGCGACGACAAATTGGGCTCTATCGAGTAGTGACCATGATTCGGCACAGAAAGGGACGAATAGAACTGAAGTCAGGGCAATCAGGAAGGCGCCAAAGGAGCCTGCTAGAAGACCGGTTAATGTAACACCACCGTTTGTACCGGGTGGCACGACTCGTAGGGTTGGAGATGTGATTAGACGAGGTGATGATTTGGATAGAATGCCGAGTTCGGATGATAATGTATCTGCTGCGACGGCTGCATAGTTTCTGTAGGCAAAACTTAGCCCCGGTTTATGATTTACTATATGTGGGTAGGACGTACGCAATAACTCCCACCATCAAAACATCACCAATATCTCCACCTTTCGCAAAACAGGTTGTCGAGTATCGTCCCTGGTTCCAGATCAAGTAGGTATGTAGTGCAATGAGGACCGTGGCCACGATCGAATTGGCGAATACTTGTATATGTGTTCGGGCACCTTCACCACCAGCGGCACCAGAGGCTGATAACGTCAGCTGCGCTTTAATGTCATGTTTAACCTATGAAAGAAATCGAAACATTAGTCACCTTTGTCTCGGGTATTTCCGGTACATGCATACCTTTGTAGCTCGACTACCAGCGAGATAGAAAACTGCTAAAAGGAGAAACGGAGCTATCCATGGATGGAGGACGTGGACAACAGCTGTGAGAGAAGCGGCCAGAATGCCCGCGGGAGTCAGTGTCTTGCGGGACCATGCCCGGTATACCAAGGCGCTGACCGCGGGAACAGCAATAGCCGGGTTGACCATGCTGAGTCTTTGCAGTGTGTTTATTTAATCATAAGAATGCTGCTATTGTGGTGATGCTAATGACAACACCAGAATAATGGCATTGTGAAGAGAAGTTGCTGTTGTTCCACCCCAGCGGGAAGCTAAGTAGCGGTAACTGGCGGATGACTAGCGCCTGGGCCTCCCCGTAGCTTTACGTACAGCTCTAGTTAGATCTGATATTGCCTAATTAGGTAAAAAATTATACAAGCCCTTTAAATGTTGATCCCGGCATCAATCTATAACTATCGCAGGTAGAACCTTCTATTTCTTTGATTCTAACAATGAACTTGATACTAATATGCTGTTTGCTTTATTAATCCCCGTGCCCCACAACTCTTTCCAGCTTACAGAGCGACTGGGCATCAAGTTCAAAGAGCACAGCCAATGCTCAGCGTGTTCATCATGGTCCTGTGCGGACACAAAGCGTTGCTTTAAGGATGACTGTGTTGCACGATGCGCCATGATGCAGCAGATTCGAACTCGACAAGCCATGTCTAGTGGCATATATATGTCGAGTCTTAACAGAGACTTAGACCAGCTGCTAAATACATAAAGAAAATCGACACACCTTCATATTGGAAGAAAAGACTTTCAAGATCAATTACCATTGCCGACACCATCAGAAAATATGTCCTCGATATTAGGGATGATCAATATTCATTACAGATACGAAGACTCACCTGGGCTCAGTAAGTTCAAAAACTCCCAAAGATTCTCGTCCGTCCGTTATAACAGGTTGAAATCTTCTAGGGCACAGTTGTGGTGTCTGCGGTACACCTCTGAACCATCCACGCGCGAGGAAATCGTGTATTACAAGACATACAGAGCCATGCATTGCGTTCCATCACACTTTGTTCCGTGTGGGAAGAGGCCACTCGTGTGAGCCGTATGTTCCCCTGATATCTTCTCACGAGTAAACATTAACCACCACCGGAACAGATGCAACAAGTCCAGAGAAATGCACTTGAAGCGACACCGCGAGCTTCTCGAGACTATCCGTGACATCCATGGCAAGATGGAACTCAAGACACCCATTCCAAGTCTGAGTCAGATCGAAGAGCTCATACATGGATATCGCCATGAAAATCTAGGAGCCAATCGTACCGCCCTCGATAGAGCGATGATTAGAGACGTCGAGCGTCGCGAGAAGCTTAGCGCAGATATGGATAGACGACCTCCCGCAACCATGGACAACGAGCTGCTCCGAGAGATCGCTAAGAAATTCGGAATCATTGTTAAAGGAAAACTACCCAAAGATCTTCAAGTCTCAATTCTGCGTCTTTGCGAGAGACTGGTCAAGGACATTGACACCCTCTGTAACGAGTCCAGAGAAACGATGAAACGCCAATTCGGCTATTATCGTTATGCTGACAAACGATCGTTTAACGTATTGCTCAGACGAATCGACCCAAACAACACGGAGGATCTTCTTGAAATAACTGACGATGAAGGAGGCAATGATGGCGATGACGATGAAGACGATGAAGACGATGCCCGGCAACCTGCCCCCCCTCCGCCTCCTCCAAAGAGAAACTCAAGAAACAGGCCTCCTTCGAGGACTACAGGGCCCATGACCATCACCATCGTCCCCAACGCGCCGAGGGATGGCCCGTTGCCTCCAAGAACTCCCAACCATCCTATCGGAACACCCTTGATCAGAAAGGAGGACCGAGAGGAAGAGAGATATTGAGTTCTGACTCTTAAGAAGGGTAATTTCTGTGCAGGGAGACTGCTCGATTGTCCATTTGTGAGAGTACAACAGATAGTGATAGCAATGGAAATAACAGATTTGATTCTGTGAAGAATTGAGATACGTAGTTGAATGCCCCCACTGTGCAGCTCCACACTTATCGGCCGGCAGGAGGGGTCTGATAAGCTGTCCTCCCCTCTTTGACCTCTCTTCTTTTTACAATACTTCTTCTTTCTCCTGATTGAAGGTAAATTTCACTCAGTACCTACAGACATCATGGCTCTCGAAACGCTCAAAACAATTTCCCCCATCACGAACAAGCCGATCCTCATCCGGACGGGAATCTCCTCAGAGGAGCTCGCTTTGCTCCCGGAGACCGCTCAAAAGGCTTTTCAATCATTCTCGCAGAGTACGACTCTAGCCCAACGACAAGAGATTGTCAGACGAGCCTTGGGAATCCTAGCCAGGAAGAAGGATGAATTGGGAAGGGAGATTACGGAGCAGATGGGCCGGCCCATCTCCTACACTGGGGTTGAGATTACGACAGCTGTGAAGAGAGGAGAATTCTTGCTTAGTACTAGCAGCTCACTGCTTGGGGAAGAAGGCGTTGTGGATGGCGAGCCGGAGAAGGGGTTTAAACGATATATCAAGAGAAAACCCGTCGGTGTCGTCTTGATTATTTTCGCATGGAATGTAAGTTTGCCACTTTATAGAAGTATGGCAACCTGAGACTAACTGCATAGTATCCATACTTGATCCTTGTCAACAGTTTGATCCCTGCACTCCTCGCCGGAAATGCAGTCATCTTGAAACCCTCTCCTCAGACTCCTACGATAGTCGAGCGAATCGCATCAGCCTTCCAGGAAGCCGGACTACCGCAGAATGTGATACAATATTTCCATTCCGGATCTTTGACGCAGATCCAAACCCTTGTTCGATCACCTCTCGTCAACCATATCTGTTTCACCGGTTCTGTCGCAGGAGGGCTAGCTGTCCAGCAAGCTGCATCAGACCGTATTGTCACCGTCGGCCTCGAACTCGGCGGTAAAGACCCGGCATATGTCCGTGGAGATGTGGACCTTGCCTGGGCTGCCGAAGAAATCGTTGACGGTGCAATATTCAATAGCGGACAGAGCTGTTGTGCAATTGAACGTGTTTACGTACACGAAAGTATTCACGACAAATTTGTGGAAGAAGTCAAGAAGGTCCTTAGCAGGTACCGGGTCGGCGATCCGTTTGACAAGAACACACAGATTGGTCCAGTTATTTCGCGTCGCTCACAGGAAACTTTTAACGCTCATGTTGCAGACGCATTAGCCAAAGGCGCGAAAGACGAGACGCCGGAGAATGAAACCTTCAAGGACCTGCCTGCCGATGGCAACTATGTGAAGCCTACACTTTTGACTGGTGTCACGCACGAGATGCTCGTCATGACCGACGAGACATTCGGGCCCGTCATTCCAGTTATGAGTGTCAAGAGCGACGATGAAGCTGTCCGGTTCATGAACGACAGCGAGTTCGGTCTTACGGCCAGCGTATGGACCAAAGATGTCGCAACTGCAGAACAGCTTATCGAGAAGGTTGAAGCTGGTACGGTGTTCATCAATAGGGCCGACTATCCCAGCCCGGTGAGTCAAACACGGTTATCTAGATACTACCGGATATACAGTACTAATAATGAATTGAGTAGGATCTTGCTTGGACCGGCTGGAAGAACTCCGGACGAGGAGTGACTTTGAGTAGATTCGGATTTGATCAGTTTGTGAAGCTGAAGAGTTACCATGTTAAGGATTACCCGAAATAGTTATCGCTCTGAGTCCCTGCACAGACGGATTAGAGAAAATATATAGATAATCAACAATTGACGAAAAAGTTAGATGAAGGACTCGTATAATTGCAAATACGGTAGTAACAGTAAGGTTCGGACAAGCTAAACGAGCTTTAAACGAGTCCTCAACCAGCGACTAGTTCGTCACGTTGGTGAGGTTATCTTCAACCCGGCAATTCCGTTCTAAGAATAGTGTATATTTCTCCTCTGCAATGGCTTCCCAGTCCATATCCAGTGGATATCATATAGGTAATCAGGTCGACACGATGTGGTGTTTGAGTTGATTCACGAATACTGCACCCGCCGTAGGCAACAGTCAGCTAATTCAGCTCCAACACATAGAATGATCTATCATCTGGCTTATCTCGAAATGTGGCATTGTGGATATCATATGGACAGATGTTGATTAGGAATCAAAGTACCTGATGAAGCCAAAGGTGTAAGCAGACAAACAGGCGAAACAAGACAAACAGAGCAAACCAGACAAACATTCAGCGTGTAACCGCCCTCGCCGCGGTTGCCCGTAACGGCGCTTTCCGATTGGCTGTTTCTCGTTGTATACAAACAAGGATATCGTCTGTGTGTCCTTTCTTCTACTACATACTCTCTGACAGACTAACACACAGACATACACACCCCTTGTGATGCGTGCAACATTCTTATTCCGATACCTGCGGATCGTTGCCGTCATGAATCTGCGTCCCTGGCCCATAGGAGCCAATCTGCCTACTCCATGACGGGCATTGACGGTGCTGAGCCCCGCAGCTAAACAAGGCACGCCAGCCGCAAATCCAGAGGGGGCCCAGCTCGATCTGTCCGGTGGTTTTGCATGATTTGTCTGTGTTTGCAAGGCACTGTGGATGACGGGGTGTCTTGATCCATTGATGCCAGTGGCTGTTGACCCATGGCTTTGTGGGGTAGCTAGGTTTCTAGTCTCGTGTTGAGATACATGATACATGCTCTGCGACTGTGGTAATATACTTTTATTACGTACGAGAGTTGCTCTGCTATATCCAGGGCATATATAAAGGATTGGTTGGTCGATCTATGCACATGAATCAATCTTAATTTTCAAGGTACCGTCTACAGCCACACTACGAAATAGCTACATAGTGCTTTGGTTAACACTACGCCATGTCTCCAGCTCTTCTTTCGAACGGCTCAGTCAATATTGTTGACATTCGGGACAAAGATGCCAATTTCTCAGCAGCCGCTGCAATTCAGGACGGCTTGGATCCGCCAGCCGGCAAGGCTCGCTCCTTTCCCACCGTCCTGCTATACGATGCAGTCGGGTTACGCCTGTTTGAGGAGATTACATATCTAGACGAATACTATCTGACCAACACCGAGATTGAGGTGCTAGAAAAGCATGCAAGGACCATTGCCGAGAGACTGCCGGATCAATCACAGTTGGTGGAATTGGGTAGCGGGTGTGTTTGTTTTCCCTAGGAATGCCGGATATCTTGTTGATGGCACGCCTCTTCTCTCGTCCCTTTGCATGTCACACGGGAGTGGGTTTTTTTTTAACACGATGTCTAGGAACCTTCGTAAGGTCGAGATTCTATTAAGAGAGTTTGAAAACTTGCAGAAACGAGTAGATTATTACGCTCTGGATCTTTCATTAGAGGAACTGCAGCGTACCTTTGCCCAGGTGTCGCCGCAATCATACCATTACGTCCGCTTTCAGGGTCTCCACGGTACCTACGACGATGCATTGGAATGGCTTAAGAACCCGCAGAATAGAAAACGGCCCACGTGTGTTCTTTCCCTAGGATCGTCAATTGGGAACTTCAACCGAAAAGCAGCAGCAGATTTCCTCCGTCAATATTCTCAACTCCTCGGACCAACCGATTCCATCATCATTGGCCTGGATGGCTGCAAGGATAAGGATCGAGTCTATCGCGCTTATAACGATTCCAAGGGCATCACTCACCAATTCTATCTCAATGGATTATCTCATGCCAATCAGGTTTTAGGGTATAATTCATTTAGACCGGACCAATGGGATATCGAATGCTTGTATGACGAAGCTGACGGGTGTCACCGAGCGTTCTATGTACCCACGCAGGACGTGACCATTAACGGCATTTCACTTCGCAAGGGGGAGAAGATCATTTTTGAAGAAGCGTACAAGTACGACGCCCAGGAGAGAGAAGAGCTGTGGCGTGACGCGGGGCTTATCAACGTGGCTGCGTTGGGGAATAGTCATGACAACTATCGTATGTGACCTAGTTTCCCCGCATTCTCCTGACACATTGCAATCAGTTTTGTGACTTCACTACCGAGTTGAAGAGTTTGAACTATCGACAATTCATTACGAATTACACGTATAACCCTTACCTGGCTCTAACTTGCTGCTAGATCTCAACATGCTTTCACCCGCCAAAGTCAGTTTTCCCTCTCGTCCAAGCGAATATGCACCTAGTGCGGTGCCCGCATGGGAAGAGTGGAGATCGCTCTGGACATCCTGGGACGTTGTCTCCAAAACCATGGTGCCACGGGACGAATTGTTATCGAAGCCGATCAAGCTGAGAAATGCCTTGATCTTCTACCTGGGACATATTCCCACATTTCTTGGTGAGTATCAAATTCAAAAGCTGGCGTGTGTAACCAATACTGACTTAAAAGACATCCACTTGACCCGTGCAACACGCGGAAAACCAACGGATCCGAAATACTATCCGCAAATTTTTGAACGTGGAATCGACCCTGATGTGGACAACCCAGAGCAGTGCCATGCCCACAGCGAGATACCAGACGAATGGCCTGCTCTGGGTGAGATTCTACGTTACCAAGAGCAAGTCCGCAGTCGAGTGCAGTCTCTCCTGAGAACGGAAGACGTGTCACAGAACCGATTGCTCGGCGAGGCTCTGTGGATCGGGTTTGAGCATGAAGTTATGCATTTGGAGACTTTCTTGTATATGCTGC
The DNA here is from genome assembly GCF_000003125.1 of Talaromyces stipitatus ATCC 10500. Classification (NCBI taxonomy): domain Eukaryota; kingdom Fungi; phylum Ascomycota; class Eurotiomycetes; order Eurotiales; family Trichocomaceae; genus Talaromyces; species Talaromyces stipitatus. Next base: position 950,214 of record NW_002990120.1, on the reverse strand, counting down.
TGCAGAGCGATAGGATTCTGCCTCCATTGGGAGTTGACAGCCCTGACTTTAAGGGTATTGCGCGCCAGGCTGAGCTAGATGCGAAGCCAAACCAATGGTTTAGCATTCCTGAGCAGACTATCACTATCGGGGTTGATGATTCGGACCTCAGCAAGCTTCCAGCACAATCCTTCACCTGGGACAACGAGAAGCCCAAGAGATCGGTAAGAGTACACGCATTCGAAGCCCAGGGCCGAGCCGTCACAAACAGAGAGTACGCCCATTACCTGAAAGAGAACAGCATCCATCGCATCCCGACATCTTGGGTGATCCAGGCAGCTAATAGCTGGAACAACACATTCAACGGACTCCATACTAACGGAGTATCGAACGGACACGGCAATTCCATGGATAACTACGCGGTACGCACTGTCTTTGGACCAGTGTCGTTCGCTTGGGCAGCCGACTGGCCGGTCATGGCTTCATACGACGAATTGGCCGGGTACGCTGAATGGAAGAAGTGTCGGCTTCCTACTTTTGAGGAAGTGAGATCCATTTACAAGTATGCCGCGGCACTCAAGGGCCAACCCAATGGTGTCGATGCTGTCAGGTAAGTGCCCATCTCACAATGCTAGCGCAGGCAACTAATTCTGTATAGCAATGGCCTCGCGATCCTCAAAAAGAAAGATCCGACTGACGCCGTTATAAACGGCGCCAACCCCGAGTCCATTTTTGTGGACCTCGCCGACGCCAACGTCGGCTTCAAGAATTGGCATCCAGTCCCCGTTACCCCTAACGGTGACAAACTGGCAGGACAGGGTGAAATGGGTGGTGTGTGGGAATGGACCAGCACTCCGCTCAGTGCGCATGACGGGTTTGAGGAGATGAAGATTTACCCAGGATATACCGGTCCGTTTACTGAATGTGATATGTAGTGGATGATTACTGACTCTGTATAGCTGATTTCTTCGATGGAAAGCATAATATTGTGCAGGGTGGATCGTGGGCTACGCATCCTCGCATTGCGGGACGTACTAGTTTGTAAGTATCTGATCCCCAGATGCGATGGTTCCTGTTAACATGGATAGTGTGAATTGGTATCAACACAATTACCCATATGCATGGGTTGGAGCAAGGCTTGTGCGAGATCTCTAACTCGATTGACTGTGTGACGATTCATGTCTATCTTTTGATTGTATTTGTTATGTTATGGAATAGGCAGATTGGCAGGAATAATCAACCTCTTTTCACCTCAATATTTCTAGAAACTATAGATGAAAACCAGGCTGCTCCGACACCTCACAAAACCTCCACAACCCAGCATCCTCTGCAGCCTTTCTAACCGATTCCACCTCCTCATCCATAACCGCTCTATTAATATCCGCATATCTAACCTCCTCAACCTCTTCCTCACCTCCGACCTGCCTCCTCTTTCTACTCTTCTTCTTCCCCACATGCGCATCCGGATGATACTGCTCCATAACATGCACATACAAATCCCTCGAAACATTCTCCGCCAACCACCTCACAATTTCTCTTCCCTCTTCTATCCTTCCCGGCATAACAAGATGTCTCACTAACACACCCCTTTTCGCAATCCCATCAGACGTAAAACTCAAATCTCCAACTTGTCTATACATCTCCTTGATAGATTCCTTGGCAACATCCGCATAATTCTCCGCTTTGAGTAATCGCTTTGATGTCGAGGGATCCCAGACTTTGAAATCGGGCAGATATATATCCACCAATCCATCCATTAGTTTCAGTGATTCGATCGAATCGAATGATGAGGTGTTGTACACAATCGGAATCTTGAGACCCATCTCCTGCGCCGTCAGAATCGCCAACGCAACTTGGGGCACGACATGTTCCGGCGTCACGAAATTGATATTGTGTACTCCGCCCACATTCTGGAGTTTTATCATCCATTCCGCCAGTTCTTCGGGAGTGAGGTCGAATCCGTTTCTTTGATGAGCGATGTCATGATTTTGACAGAATACGCAGCGCAGGTTACATCCGGAGAAAAATACGGCGCCGGAACCGTTATACCCTTGTATACAGGGTTCTTCGCCTCTATGGGGAGCGATAACGTTCACTTTTGCGGTTGTCGCACCGATTAGACATACGCCGGTCTTTTCGTAGCGGTTTATGTCGCATTTGTGTGGGCAGAGGTTGCATTTTCGCAAATGGGAATAGGCCGAGGAACGCTTTTGGGCGGCTTGGAGAGGGGTGAGGAGCTGGTAGCGGGGGATGTAGTCGTCGAGGAGGTATTGCGGAGGTATCCCGAGATGGCGTTTAATGATAGGGTCTCTTCTTTGGAAGCGATATGGGCGGAGGAGGGAGGATGTTGTTGCGCGTTTTGAGAGGAGACTAGCTCCTGTTCGTGTGATGGACATTTTTTTATCATAGCATTATTGCCTTCAACAAAGTATTGTCCAGCATCTCTGCAAAGCCGAGGTGAAATAAGCTTATCGTCGCGACTCAACGTCATAGGACAACGATCAGCCAATCACATCATTCAGATTAATTAGTACTCGCATTTAGCCTGAATGTGCTGGACAAAAGGAAGACCACCTCACGTTCCATTCTTATGTCCATATGTTCAGCTCAGAAAATTGTCCAAAGAAAGAAAAAAGCAAGAAAGAAACATCGTAATGTACAGGGGTATTCGAAATCATCAACGCGCCGGACAACAAACCACCAGTGTCCGATGTCCAAACAATAACAAACCAACTTTTTCCCCAACCCCAACCCAACCCCGAACCCCGGTCATATACTATGTTAATCACAAAGCTAATCCGCTGCCATCGCCTGTCCATCGATAAAGCGCAAGTACTTCACGCCGTCGTTGCTGTTGTTCGCCAAAATCATCTGGCATACGTCCCCGGACTTGCGCGAGTGCGGAACGCATGACTTTACGGAAATTGCGCTGTAATATCATCAGTACTTGTAGATAGAACATGAGGTCAAGACGTACCTGATACTCAGTGTTCAACGTCACAACACACGCTTCATGTGCTCGTACTATAGTCTCGCACGCTCTAACAACACTGGGATCAGCGTCCCCTTGCAGTTTATCGGCTGTCAATAACAGCAAGAAACTGCCCTGTAGCAAATAAATACCAAAAAAGAATGGCATAAAACTCAAGTCTGGATCGTAGTCCAAGATATCGGCAGCGGCTTCTGCTGCTTTGACGGCGTGCCCCATGGCTGTGATAAAAGCTTCTGATGAAATCCACAGGTCGTTGTCATCTAGCAGAGAGATGGGGTCCCATTTTCCCACAAGCAGTATATGTAAGACGTGCATTAGATATGTACCGTATGCAACGACCATTTTTGTCTGCATGAACGATTCGTTGACTCGAGACCCCACCGTGCTCGATGACCTTGCTGATGGACTGACATGATCAATTCCCGTAGGCGCAGCGGCATTAAAGCCAGTATCAGGTGCGCCACCTTCGTTGCCAATCCCCAAGGACGCTGTATGTCTAGCCTCAAACTCATGCAGGCTCTGTTCATAGACATCTAATTGCCGAGTGATCTCTGTAGTATGGCTATCCCACTCGCCGCTGGTCCGTAAATGAATCCCAAACCGTGGATGGTTTCGCGCATGATTCAGATCGACTATTTCGCCGAGTATAGTCATTAACGGCAAGAAATACCCAAACATACCGTGGCCTGTACATTCAAGGCTTGGGCCTGCTCGTCGGTATCCCGCATTTGCAAAATCACCGGCATGCCAGATGTCATCGTTCATCGGCTGCAACAACCCTTCACACTCTTTGTCCAGCAATGTCAATGGTCGGTTATAGCACAAGGCCAGATGGCGGTCCATCACGTAGAGAAGCCACCATATACGTCTACGTTCTTCGCGTTCCTCTTCGGTAACTGATTGATATCGCGAAGGTTTTGGTTCCATGTCAACATTGCCATCTCGATCGTGACTTTGAGGCTGCGACGGCGTCGGAGGAAGTTCACGTCCAAGCTTCAGTTCGCGCGCCAGCGACCATGCTGCTGCCCACCAACGGATACTTGCAGCTTTGTACTCACTTGCTGATACCACAGTCGCGAGATGAATATAAGTAGCGACGTCATCAATAGCCCCTGTAGCGCTGCTTTGAGCACCAAGTTGATCCATCGACACACCGAATCCACCTAGCGCAACCCCATTAATAACCGCATTAGCAGCATAATTAGGAGAAGCCTCTCCCGGTGTGGGACCATGTATCAAAGGTCGCAGTAAACCAACTGTAAGCTCTAATAACTTCTGGCAAACCCTGCCTCGTGCTGACGGAGGGGATGTCAAAAAAGGTGCGTCGCTAGTCTGTGCCGCTACCCAGAGCATGCTTGCCAATAAAGCTGGACTACACGTGCGAGGTTGGGTCGGATGCAAGATAGACTTTTTTCGGAAAACGTATCCAACCACGTATGGTGACTGGGGGAACACATGAGAAGAGGAGGTACTGGCAAAGTACAGTTCCAGAAGGTCGCATGCGAGAGAGTGTGGTATAATCGAAACTATGTGAGGCAGCAGTGGCTCCAACACGGGATACTTCAACGTGCTAGTGAAGCCATTCGACACATTGATCGGAGGGAAGCCAACAGACGGGGCAGGTAAAGGTAGCCACCCAGGAGATTGAACAGGAGGCGTGAGTCCAGTAAAGTGGTTCGCCGATGCATCTTCTGGCTGTGAAAATGGGTATTGGTTTATACTAGGTGGCGCGTGATCAACCATGTTATACGCATCGTGGAACCCATTCAACCCAGCCGGAACAAGCGCAGAAGGCGACCGAGGTTGCAGCTCTCGCAAATCAGGCATCTGAATAAACGATCGATCAACATTCTGCACCTGTCCAAATCCGTTCATAGGTATCGGTGTCATATTCGACGGAAAGTACTGCCTCGGTCGTGTTGTTTGAGGAGGCTGCTGTGCCAATTCCCGCAAACTAGAAAGACTCTGCTGCGGGACCTGCGACTCTGAAAATGACCGTCTCGCTTGATCGATCCGAGCATCGGATTCCGAAGTCATCACCACCGACATCTGAGACGATTGATCTGGGATTGTTTCATAACCGGGAGTACCAGAATCGCGCGATCCGCCACTCGCAGCTTTCGCAGCAGCTTCTGCAAGATCTTTCTTTGAAGCCTTGCCGCGCTTCTTTCTTTCTCTAGCATACTCGCAGCTCAGGCCGGACTCTATACTCAACTCGTTGATTAGTTTCTGCGACAAGCACAATGCTGTACACGGAAGGAATATCTCACCGGTACAATGCGCACAAGGACTTTGCCCATCACATTTAGTCCTCAACTGGTTACACTGATCACAAGCACGACTAATCCGGCGCCGTACCGCTGCCGTGGTCTCAGCGGAGTGCTTCCGAATGCTGGACCTCGCCTCGGAAAGCGGACTGCGCATAATCGGCATCTTTGACCCAGCAGAATCCGATTGGCTATCCTTTTTGATAAAAGAATCGTTGCTGTTGTTGTTGATATTATTCATGTCCAACTCGCGCGCAAGACGCAGCTGCTCCAGAGCATAATGCGAGCTTTCGGCGAGAGTGTCCAGACCGGATGTCTGCGACGGCTGCGCCATTGCGCGATGAATTTCGCTTCTCCGAATTGACTAGATATAAGGAAGTTTTCTTAACCGAAATGTCCACTTAACCGGATTCCTAACGGAAATCTGAAGACATGGCGTGGAAATCGCCTCAACCGCCTGTAGGGTCGGTCGACGCGACAGACAAGAAGTTGAGACTACCTTCCTTCAACAGGTTAAGAAGGTCGAGTCTCTGACGGACTGATCGATAAGATCACCGGCAATTATACGATGAGAACGATAGAATGGAACAAAAGCCCACACAACACGAACTGAATGTGACTCGGGCCTGCCAAGAAGGAAAGGCTCAGAAAGAACGGAGAAGAGCAACCGGTTAAATATGTGCTCCAGCTAAATTGGTCCGGAGTTAGGTTGAGAAGGAGGCTCGAGCGGCAATCTGATTGATTGTCTGTACAAACCGGAGATGAAAAAGAAAGCTCAGAGAGAGGGGACAACACTGATTCATTCACTTCTGTTAAAACGAGAGGAACAAGAGGAACAAGAGAAACAAGAAAGAAAGAAGCAGAAGAGGCAACAAGGCGGAGAGAGCTAAGAAAGAAGGTTTGGCACGGGGAATTTTCAGGCTACCCCAAGAGTGCGGGGCTGGGGTGCATACTACGCTGACTCCGCTGGATACGAAGAGAGCCTTTAATGTGGCTGATATAGCTACGTGTAGCACTGAGTGTGATGGATTCTTATTATAATATGTATATATACAAGTTCTCATAGTAGTACATCAGTAGTTTTCTTTCACCGTCAATCGTACATCAAACTCCATGAGAAATGCAAACCCCCCCCTGTAACCAAACCAACTCCACCTATATATGTACATTTTTGAAAAAAAAAAAAAAAAAAAAATGGAAGAGGTTTGAGTACCAGCTCAACTGAAGAAATATTGACTGTCCTTCAATCGCTTGACGTCAAATTCGCCCTTCTTGGGGATATCACGGAAATTAAGTGGCAGCCATGCCCATTCCATCTTGGATCGTGTCTTTACAGACTTGGTCTTCTCTTCTTCAAACGGCTCAGAATCCTCCATCTCGACCACATCTCCTTCGCCAGCGACGTCGTCAGTGGGAGTTTTGGCGTCGATCTCGGCGTCGAGGTATTGTGGGTCAAAGTCGGAGAACAAGCTAGCCACAGCAGGGTCCTTTTCATCCACAACGGAATTGCCGAACACGCCTGCTCGCTTTTCCGTCGTGACGTTACCGGTTCCGGTTTGACCGAGTGTAGAGGCGATAGCCAAGTCGTTGTGGCTACCGCCCGCACTTTCAAAGATGCTCGCTGCTGTTACCATCGCACGGCCTTTTTCCTGCAATTCAGGGTCATCCGATCGGAGAAGAGTCTGGCGTTGGTGCTCCAACAACAACTCTTCAACGTAGTATTTCTTCTTGGAGTTGGCGTATTTCGCTTCCCGGTACTTGGCGATGGCTCGAGCAATGGGAGATGACTCAGGAATCTTAGCGAGGAATATATGACCTTCATAACGAGCACGGAACTCAGCAGCTAGTCTCTTGACGATGTCGTCGCTGTGCATGCGAATGAAACAATCACGCAAGGCGATATTCATTTTGTCGACATCACATGCATGAGTCCAGAACGAATCGTGAACGGCGGAGAAAACTAGTCCCTGGCGGTAACACTCAATGGCGGAGAGCATCATGTGAGTCGCGTCAAGCGAATGAATAAAGTTTGGTGGGAATGCCTGTAGTTGTTTGCGCTTAGAGACGTTGCCGGACGTGGAATCCTGAATAATATTCAATGTCTGCAATGTGGTGTACACCCGCTGACACTTCACAGTCCGGTAAGGCTGAACAACAGGAAGGCCCAACGGTGTGGTCCAGATGATGGTAGACCGAAACATCCTGAGCGGATCCATCTCCACATCCTCCTTAGCTGACGTGTTATCCTGGAGAACATTCTTTGCCAACGCGTCAAGTTGATCCGGGGAGATAGCCTGACTAATTCTGGTAGCACAATCGCCCAACCAATACTGAATCGAATGGGCACCACTGAAAATCGTGCTGAGTGCTTCGAAAATGGCACTGGCGATATACTTGCTGATACCGGGTGTTTCTTCAAGGCCCGGATAATGCGCAGCGATCTGACGACGGACCTGGCGAATAGCACCAACAAAAGTGACACCATACACATTTGTCATGACCGTCTGCTTGACAATTTTACGCTTGATTTTTCCAACAAGAAGCTTGGCAATCTCGTGCCCAGCTGCTGCATCTCGCTCGACCTTTTCGGTAACAAAGTCCGAGACACCAGTATAAATATCCTTAGGTCGATCACCGGGTTCAAGATTGACATGTTGGGCACCCTCCATATCTCCTCCCAATGCCGCGTAATGCTGAAGACCGTTGCAAGAACCGTCTTGGTGAACAGGTAAGCGTGACACATACTCGGTGGGATTCTCCAGTTTGAGAGCATTGCGCAATTCACAGCATGCAGCAAGACACTGCCACGGATCCTCAGCCTCCAAAAACCATTTTCGGCCATGCAGACCCTTGTTTGCTGAATCAAGAACATCTTCTAAATGTTGCATGGTGAACTCCTCTCTCTCCTTAAGACTAGCCTTATCGAAACCATAGACGTTGGAAAGATGGATCTTCAGCCACCGCAATCCAGCCTCACCGAGCGGCTTGCCTTTCTTGAAAAGAAGAAGTGAACGAGCATTGTCGGCAGACATCTGATTCAAGTATGCCGGAAGTGGATAAGCACGGCCACGGAAATCCATGTTGTGGGGAAGATAAAATGTTTGATTTTTGTATGCGCGAGCAATCTCCATTTGGAAGTTGATAAAGCATCTTTGAGAATGGAGACCAGACCGCAAATTCTCCACTTCACGAAGCTTGTTGTTGTATACTTTGATTGCCTCTGGGTTATCGTCTGCAGGTTTCTCTGGCATGGGAATCTGTGGGTCGAGAGGGGGAATTTTGGCAAATGCTTCACCTGTGTTCCATGCCTCTAGCATAACATCAAAAACGTCGTTGTTGATTGTCCATGCCGTTTTTCCCAAAATGTCCAGACCAGCACGGACTTCGGGAAGGCCATTGTTTTCCAGAGCTTTCTTCATATAAGAATGTTGAAGAGTATCACCAGGTGTTGTGCGCATAATCGGGCTGCGCTGTGCTAGAAATCCGCCTTTATCAAACGCAGTCCACGGCTGGGGTTCTGAGAGCATCGGCATATGACGAGCCTGAACAGCGTTAGGGGCTTCGCGGATAAGTCTTCGTGTAACCTCGGGATGAGCATGTAGTAGACCAAACTTCCTCCCTCTATTAATTTCGTAAGAGTGTTGAAAAGCCGATTCCATGACCATAATGCGCTTTTTCGTATCAGGATCTTCCTGTATCACAGGTGCTTTCGCGCAGTCGAATAACACAGACAGCAAAGCGCCTCCCACCTTCGCATGGACATCAACCGGCCAAGTGAACTCGGACTCGACGTCACGGCTGTTAGATTTCATTTCGGTGAGGAGCTTCTTGAACTTAATGCGGCCTGCCTTCTTCTTCCTGTTCTCCACCACCTGCTTGATAAATTTGTGGTGGCGTGAATCACGCTCTGACTTGGCGATCATGGATTGTGCGATGAACTCGTTTTGAACCTCTTGCCCGAGAGACGTCATGATCGTAGGGACCTTGAGACCTTTCTCGACACCTGCCCGAGCGAAGAGTTGAATAACGTGCATCACCGTGATAGCAGCCAATGTATCAGGTGGGAGGATACGTAGGAAGTCTGCGTGTTCTCGATTCTTCTCGTCGGCAGACAGTTTCGAAGTTCTTTCTGATGGACGACCGATTTTAATTTCCTCTTTAAGCTTCAAGACCATGTCGTTGTACCATTGTTCCAGCAAACTGGCTATCGTCTTGCCGCCACCAGACGTATCGATACCGGCAGCTCTCATGGTCTCCATCTCTCGTTGCCAACGCTTTTTAGCTGTGTCCACAGCCTTGCCCTCCAACTCTGCCTGTCTTTTGCGCTGCAGTTCCCTTACTTCTTCCGAGTCTATGTCATCCAAATCGACAGCATTATCATACTCTGGAAGTATTGACAAAGTAGACTTTAGTGATGAAAGACCAAGACCTTTCTGCTTGGTCGCACGAACGGACGTTTCTTTATGGGGCGGGGTGGCTTCCTGCGGAGGCTCGGGTTCGTCGTCGACTATGAGATCAAAATTGGGTAACTCATTAGGACATAACTATTCACAATTGTTAGCATTCCTCATTATATCCGAGCAAGGGATCATTACCTGTGAGATTTCGCCCAAATCCCGTTCCGTCAATAAGTCAGGCATGGATAATACCTCTACTTCAAACCTATTCTGCTTAACCATATTCCAATACCGCCTCACTGTTCGATCGCGCCTTGAACCATGAAACAAGCGAAGCGTCATACGTAGCATTATAGCCATAGTCCTAGCATTCGGCTTCAGAAATCCCTCTGGCAACTTGACCTCAAACCAGGTCTGTAGACTCAATGCTTTTTTCAGAGTGTCTCCGGAACGCTTATTCTCAATCATATCCGCCACCACGGCTTCGATGTATTGGTTATGTAAATCGAGAAAGCGAGAATCGCCATGAGCAAAAGCCGTCGACATGCGATCAAGAACTTGTGCAGCCTTTTCAATTTCTCGAGTTTGGAGCAGAACGTGAAATCTAGCCATCATCTCCTCAAGCGAACCGCCAATACCACGAACTCTTTTCAAAGTCGGCGTGGTAATCAACTGGCTTTCTTGAATCATAATGGCCGGTTCACTATAGAGAGACTGTCCCAGAAGCGGCGATAACCAGGAGGGAGTTGGCGAAGGACTCGATGAAATCGGCATGCCATCAGTTGCTGTTGCCAGATGCCGTCTTGAGTGTGAAGAAAAGGATCGACGACGATGTAACGCCGATGGCGTGGATGAAACAATCTTCGAGTCATTATTGTTTCCCGGTCGATGTGATTGAGTATGAGGCCGGAGTACCGCCGGACACAGCCATGGTAAAGTCAACTGCTCGGTCGACAAGCGTAGGTGGTGAAGGGGGTTTCGGCGACGGGCGGCACGAGGCAACATGGTTGTTGATAGATAAGCCGCACGGAGTAGTCGATTCAATGGTTAGCAAAGCATCGATAGACCAGATATATTAGTCGATATAGAATCTCAATGGTCGTGTTGCGATTAGATGGCGTGAACAAAGGACGCAATGCAATGGAAATCTCCGACGCTTGAAAATCGAACAAATACAGCAGAAAAGGAATGAAAAGAGGATAGAAGATGGACTTTTCTACCCTATCTACAATAATTAATAAAAAGAAGATGGTTGAAAAAAAAAAAGACAACAACAGTTGGATGAATCGCAGAGGAGAAGTTCGAAGGAAGAAGGAAGAGAAAAAAAAACGATTAGATTGTCGCGCGATCACATCGGACCATCGGCCCAGATTCGGCCAATGGGATTGCGTTAGTCACGTGCGCTCCACTGTAGCTTCTCCTTTTTTCTCTTTCTAGAAGCTGTGGCAATATATGTGGATATTCTCTTCTACGCCGAAGAAAGTGTACGAATGCTATATCTTCGTGGATTATGTGCTCGGGGGATGCTCTGTGTCTCCACCAGAGCCATATATATTGGGATTGAATTGCCTAGATGAATATCAGCGCTACACGGTCTGGTCAACCGTCAACATCAATAAACCCCTTCTGTTTCCTCCTATTCTGCTTCATCGCCCAACCCGTCATCTCTGGACGCGCAGGATCGACTCGCGGCGCACTCATGACATCCAAATAAGTCTCCCCATCCACCGCAGACTCTAATTGCGGCAGGTCCTCGGGTTCTTGATGAATCATGTAATTCTCATACGTAACCCATGCTTCTTCGCTCTATACCAAGACAACAACTGTTAGATCAAAAGCCCAAAAGAGAAAGAACACTCATAGATGGGTTTATGGTTGTCTCACCTCAGCATCAAACCACTCATAAGTTTCCCATTTATCATCCTGAATCTTCTTCAACAACTCAATATTCCCCGCTGGAGTAGTCTCGCCAGCCTCTGCTGATTTCACTTTGACATCTACTGCTCTAGCTTCGGCTTGTACTGGGCCTCCGTCTTCATCCAGATCCTTCCTGCCACGCATAAGTCGTATCCGAGACGCTTCGTCCGAGGCATCGATGTGATGTAACTGGGGTCGTAACTGGACCAGAGCCGAGACTGGCGAAAGGAAGAAATGAGCTATACACATAACGATCGTAATCAGTAATTTGACTTCAAGGCGCAAGAAAAAGAGAAGAGGGAGAAGCATACACCCTCTAAAAGCTCCAAGCATATAAACCGGCTCCCCATCCACAGGCTCCTTCATCCTCCCCGCAAGCGTCTGCGTCCTCAAAATCGTCTGTCCACTTTTCCCACCTTTAACATCCTGCATCTCATCACCCTCCCCAGGCTCAGTCTTCACTCGACTCCCACCATTACTACCCCCACCACCTGTATGTTGCGTATTAAAACCCCCTGCCAACCCAAACGAACCCCCTTCCCTCAAAACGCGTGACTGCTTCATAGCTTCTCCATATTTCAACCCTCTATTCACATCATAGACACCCGCAGAGGTTGTTATAGGCACTTCAATCTCGACGAGTCCAGTCTTGGGTTTGAGTTTTAGGGAAACAGGTTTCTGCCCGTGACGCTGGTCGTATGGACCCCCGCTGCCGTGTTTAGTTTCGATTTCGCGGTCGAGGTATTGGAAGACGTAGCGCTCGATGTCGGAGTCGGTGAGGAAGACGTCGTAGGAGGCGATAATGGGGTCTGATGAGTCCATGCTCTTTGTATTAGACAGACCGGGCGGCTCTGTTTGTTGCGTTTTCTGTATGTACTTCTCAGGTAGTAGGGATCAAGGATTACGCTAAGCGAAAAATGGTGTAGTTATCTCTCTTGAGTGACGATATCTTCGAAACTGTTGTCTTGAGGTTTGATGTTGAACGTCGACCGCGGGTGGGGCCGTTTTTCTCTCAATTTTGATTTCTTATCGATAAGAGCTCGCCCACCACCCACCCACACACACATGACGGCTATGCTCTATACAAGAATAAATCAGCTGCAGGCAAGGTGGCCGAGTGCTCTAGGGCGCCGAGTGTGTCTTATGCAGTATTCGCCTGCTAACTAGAGATATGGGCACTACATTGAGGTTGCAGTCTTCACGGGCGAGGTCGAAGTTTTTGTTTTTGTGATTTAGGGTTGGGGTTGGGGTTTTGTATCCCTTTTTTTTTATTGACCATGAGCCGCCAGATGTGCAACAATACTTGGAAGAGGAGTTTAGGCAAACAGTTGCGAGCGACTACAAGGTTTCCTAATGGGTATCTATTACACAGACCAATCCAAAACAAGAAAGGAAACGCAGACTCATTGCAAATCGAAGCTTCATCGTTGGTCCAGAGCTTGCAATCCAAGATACAAACCCTCCATTCTCCACTACCTACCCCGAACCCTCAGCATATACTTTAAGCTCCCTATTAAACCGATTATATTGACCCAACAACTTCCTCCCAAGCAGTGAAGGCACCATGAGAAACGCAATCGGCCCCGTAAACTTCTCAGTTTGTCTGAATATAGTCGACGAACCATCGTTATTGGCTGACTCAAAGTGAAAACTGTGAAGACCGGAGATGAGGCTGTAGACTAGTGGGCCTTGCCATTGGAAGAGTTTCTCTGTGTTTGCCTTTTGTTTCTTTTGTCAGCTTTATTCTTCCCGATGCTGTGGTCTAAGAGAGAGAGAGGTAGGAGACTCGTTCTTCGTACCATGATATCTGCGACGAATTCCATGCCGTCGATGTTACATTTGATTTTGTCGCCTGGTTGAAGCGATGAGAATGACTTGGAGTTATCCTCGGGTTCGAGTAATTTGATCAAGGAGGTGTGCCATTGTGGGTATTTGGAGAAATCGAGTAGCTGTTTGAAATGCTTCAGTCTTCGGCACGAAAAGAATGGAAAAGGGTTACGCACAATTTCTCGCACCCTAGAAGGGGCTGCGGCAATCTCGATTTGTGTTTCGATTGCCATTGTGATGCTTGTCTGAGTTGAATTCGCTATTGCGATAATGCGTCAGGTCGAGAATGAAAAACATAATTTCTGCTACATTTTAATATCGATCTGAAGATCAAAATAGAGGTAAGAATTGCGCATACTGCCGGGGCTGGGGCAATACAAAACAGACTCGGAAGGATTCATCACGACAACGGCCGCTGAGATTAACTAGAAATCTTACAGAGTTAAGTTACTTACTCTCAGCTTTATTCCTTCCAGGAGAGGTGTATGCTCTGGGTTTTGCACTAGTACTTACAGTGATGACCGCGACGAATTCCATACTGTCGATGTCACATTTGATTCCGTGATGTGACCAACATGAAGCTATCCTCGAGCTCAAGTATAAGGCGGTGTTTCTTCAAGAACCGTCATGCCCTATGTCGAGGCTTGTATAGAATTCAGCGTGACGTCGTATTTCTATCCACCAGCTTGACCTATCTCGGATCAAAGTTGAAAAGTTGAGAGGAATAGATAATTGTTACGCTAAGTTATGTGATCATAATCATCTTACGCGGAAATAAAAGCCGGAGAGCTCGACGTTTTGTATATAAATGGGTTGCTCTGTATGATCTCTCGAATTCACACTGGATTTTCAAAGTACAGTATATCAGTTGATCTCATTCAACATGGCTGAGGAAGACAAAAGGGATAACAAGACATATAAGGAGGATTGCCAAGGCATGGTAGGCTTCCTTCTTTCTCTCACCACATTTGCAGGTGGTTTTACCCTGAGTACTTTCTTCGGTATAAGTTGTCCCAATAGTCTGGCGGCCACGTTTTTACATGCTTCTTCTATACTCTTTCTGGGTGCTGCGATTGGATTTTTGACAATTCACATTTTGGTCTTTGATATCCCCAACGATCGGATACACGATTGGATACACGATTGGATACACGATCGGACACGCGATTCGATACATCGTATACTTATCTACGATCAATTTTACATATCCGGTCTGATGCTTGCTACTGGGATTTTATGCATACCTTTCGCGTTTTACTATTATTCTGACAAACGCCTTCTTGGAATAGGAGGAATTGTTATGGTGGTACCCTTGGTTTCGTCAGTCTTATAGAGGCCGTGACTTACGTCGTTGTCCATGCATCCAATCGCCTTTGCAAGATTTACAACAGCAATAACAAGAAAGATGAGTGGAAATTAATTCTCGTGTCTTTGTGGATGCTTTTTCAGAAACTACTATGGGGTATTTTTGTTGTGTTGAATGTGATCGAAATGTGCCGAGCACCTAAGCAGTGTATTAGGGCAGAGTAAAAATTAATTACCTTGAATCATGAGAGAGTTTACTGTATTGATCCTGACGAAGCACGTTATACATTAGTTTTGATATAAGTTACTTTAAACAGTACTGTATTTTGATATATTAAACAGAGGTAACGGGTCACTGTACAAGTCCTATCATTCAATGTCACAATTTTCAACCCAAAAGAAAGGAGATTCATAACTCGATCCTAGATGATTTCCATTTTCTTCATAAATCATCGCTTTAAAGCTTTTTTAACTCGAAGGCAGGACGAACTATTTACTCCTCATCTTCTTCCTCGGCGGTCTGCAAATTTAGTTAGGACGGTAGTCTTTCAAAGGAATGGATGAAAACTCACATTATCATGGAAATTTTTGCCTTCGGTAGTCTCATTAATAACTCCAGCACGAATACACCAATCGCCAAAACGCTCAGGTGTCTCGCCGTCAGTTTTACGCTCAAGAGAGTATCGTTTAAGCAGACCCTTCATAATATCCAAAATCTCATCTTCCTTGATCGAGGAGCGATAGAGCTTATTCAAGCGCTGGCCGTGGTAACCACCACCGAGGTACATGTTATACGCACCATAGGCCTTGCCGACAAAGGCGACTTCGGCGAGCCATGGACGAGCGCACCCGTTGGGGCAGCCGGTCATTCGCATGACGATGCTCTCCTTAGAGAGGCCGTTCTCTTCAAGAGTGGACTCAAGCTTGTCGATAAGGATGGGGAGGTACCGCTCTGATTCGGCCATGGCAAGACCGCAGGTCGGGAAAGCGACACATGCGGAAGATGAGAGACGCAGGCCGCTGAAGGCAGTGTTGTCGAGTTTATATTTGGCTAATAGTGCCTTGATCTCCGGGAGGTCCGAGTCTTGGATGTTCGACAAGATTACGTGCTGGTTACCAGTCAGACGGAATTCGCCCTTGTTGAGCTTAGCAAGTTCACGCAGACCGGTTCGCATGGGAAAGTCGGCTGTGTCTTCAATACGACCGTTCTCAATGAAGAAAGTGAAATGGTTCAAGCCCTTCTCGTCCTTTTGCCAGCCGAAAGTGTCGATATTTGAGACGAACTTGAAAGGGCGTGGCTCAGCGAATCGAATGCCGTCTGGCAGGATCTCCTCCACTTTGCCCTTGAAGACTTCAACTCCCATATCGTCAATAGTGTACTTAAGACGAGCATGTTTACGGTTCTTGCGGTCTCCGTGATCACGCTGGACGAGCATGATCTTCTCGCAGACAACGTGTGCCTGATCAGCTGGTACGAAGCCGAACATGGAACCAGTTCGGGGATATGTCTTTTTGTTGTTGTGTGTCACACCCATGCCGCCACCAGCAATAACGTTGAAACCTTCAAGATGACCATCAGAGCCCCTAATAGCAATAAGACCAATGTCATGGGCATAAACATCGGTGTCATTGTGAGGAGGAATAGCAATGGTGATCTTGAATTTACGAGGAAGATAAGTAGGGCCGTACAAAGGCTCATAATCTTGAACTGCATCTCCGGCGACCTGGACCTTCTTGTCATCATCGTCCTTTAGCCAAATCTCATGGTACGCGGTAGTCGCTGGCAGCAAATGGTCTGAAATCTTCTTCGAGATAGCGTGAACTTCACGGTGATATTCGGAAAGCTCAGGAAGGGAACTGCACATGACGTTACGGTTAACATCACCGCAAGCTGCAAGTGTTGTCATCAATGCCCTGTTGATGGCACGCATCGCTGGGCGAAGCTTGCTCTTGATGACACCGTGGAACTGGAATGTTTGTCTTGTCGTAAGTTTCATAGTCTCGTTTCCATGTGCACTGCTGATCTCGTCCATTTGCAACCATTGAAGAGGCGTAGCGACACCACCGGGGAGTCGGCAACGAATCATGAAAGAATAAGCAGGCTCAAGACCTTGTGCTTTGCGCTCGTCACGCAAATCACGGTCATCCTGCATATAAGTTCCATGGAATTTAGTGAGTTGAGAATCGCTCGCGGAAATAGCACCCGTGCTCTCGTCCAATAGTCCCTCGACAATTGTACCTCTGAGGTAGTTGGAGGCAATCTTGATATCCTCATTAGTCAATGGAGGAGGCTCATCCGCAATACCCTCAACCTTGTCGACACCCAACGCTTGCCACAAACGGGGCTCCCATTCTGCATAACCAGTCTGGAAAGCGTCTGGATCTTGGTCATCACCCAATCCAATATCAGTAAGTTTAGTAGCACCCAAGAAAGAGATTCGAGCATCAAGATCCTTGGCAGGCTTGTTGTAATATATCCTGTCTTCCTTACGAGGCCAGTAATGGCTGTCACCCAAACCGAATACAGAGTACTTGACAGAAGAAAGATCGAGATCGCCAGAGCTTTTAACGACTTCCCAGAATGCTCGACCATTCTGAGGGAATTCACCTTGACCAGCGGTACTAGAGATGAGCACAATGTTCTCCTCTGTAGCAAGATCTTCGATAGGATAGTCGTCCATAGCCATGACCAAGGTTTTGAGACCTCGCAGGCGTCCACGATTACCCAGTCGCTTAGCAATGTTGGCAGCATTGCCGTTATCGGAAGCATATAGAATAGTAAGAGGAGCACCAAACAGTCCTTCTAGTAGCTTTTCATACGAGTCCTTGGCCTTGCGTTTCTGAAGTGCACGAACCTCGGTTCCATAAGACTCGGAAAGGTTGTTTGCAAACTTGGGGTGGCGCCTCATCAGCTGAGTGAGCTGGTTATCACGGCGAAGGAACTCTTCAAGTTCGCGTTTGATGCGCTCAGAGTCAAGAGAGAATTTGGGCTCTCCATTCTCATCGCTGTCCGGATTCCAACGGTAGAGCGGCCAGTAACCGATATCAACCGCCTTCTTTGTCTCCTGCAACACAGCCAAGGGAGACTCGTTCTCCTTGTGGTATGGCAGATAAGCCACAACAACGGAAGGCCCGTCGTACTGATCGGCCTCTGCCATAGCCTGCAGGACCTGGGTGTAAGAGCCGTAAACAGCAACGGAGGCGACATATGCATTTCCAAAATTCATGGCATACAAGCCGATGTCCTTCTTTCGGCGTGTAGGATCAGCAGCGGCATGCTCGGAGTATGGCTGGGAATCGATGATGAGCATGTTGACATTAGCGCCCGACGCGAGGACGTGATGAACACCAGAGTTACCGAGATCGTAAGCCCAAGCGTCGGATCCAATGAGCCATTGAGACTCTTTGAAGAACAATTTGTGATTTTCGAGAAGCTGTCTTGCTACTTGAGAACCGTCTACCTTCAGGTGATCGATAACATCTTCAGCAAGGGCATTGACCTTGGCGGTATCCTGTGCGCTCAACGCCCATTTAGACAACCATTGCGCTGGCTTATCTGTGACAAATGCTGGTGATTTGGCAGCCTCTTCAACTTCTGCGATGAATCGCTCGCGGTGCTCGGATCTTGCGATCAGAGAACCAAAACCGTACTCAGGGCTAGCAGCGATCGTGGCAGATATGCCGGCATCTTTGGCACCCAGTTGGTTGGCAACGTACAATCGCTGACCGAAAAGTTGATCCAGAATCTTTGTGTAAGCATTTTCAAGAGCGGGCTGGACCAATTCTTGTTTTGTAGTGGGCACTTCGTAGCTCCCAACCTCGAGGTTCTGAATGGGTGACTCAGAAGTAAGGTTCTGTAAGATACCACGCAAAGCTTGTCCAACTGTAGATGGCTCTACATGGCCAAGACGATATCCAACAAGACGGGGCGATTGACCTTGGCCTGAAGACAAACTGGAAAGCAGATCCAAGAAGGATGGACCCCACCTGGTAGTCTTTCGTACTTGCTCTAGGACAGCAATCTGCTTAAGAGACTTGGGAATCTGGTTTGCAACCAAGCTCCCGATCCAAGGACGATAGAGACGAGCTGTGATGATTCCAATCTCCTTCAAATCGGCACTAGTGCTCGCATCACTCAAAGCATCAACAAAGACACCAGTAGAGCCAAAGATAAAAATGGCTGACTTTGCTTCTTGCGGACCAGTATACTCAATTGCTTGGTATTGTCTGCTGGTAAGTTTTGCAATAGTCTCCCAAATTTCAGAAGCCCATCTAAAGATATCCGCAGAATTGACAGGTCGCACACTTGTGGCGTCAACGGTTGTGGCAGCAGAGCTCACATCATGACTATCAGAGGAGCTGTCCCGACGGGAAGATCCAACAGAAGAGGCATCCCGGCTCAATGCAGCTGATGACGTGGTTAGGAGTGTGGGTGCTGGTGCTGAAGTAGCCGTGGTGGATAATTCCATGCCATTCTCAGAGACGGTTGCCAGTCGTCCGGAATCCGCATAGAGAGTCTGACCATCGGCCGATTGGCTGTAGGAAGGTCGGATAGCATCCAAGTCCAAAACCGTCTTGACAACCTCGTACTCTTCTGGTGTAATAGCAGCATCGTTGGCGGAATTGGCGGGATCAAAGAAGTGAATCACACCTTTTCCGGACTTGAGAGCCAGAGCATGAGCCGTCAAGGCAATATCTTGAGCCTCTTGAATAGTCTCGGATTGAAGGAATGTGAATCCGCATTGTCGGATTGAGCTGATGGCGCTGAAATCCGAGGCCTCGATAGCGACATGCAACACGATGGGATGGTTGGCGAGTCGGTAGAGGTGGGGGATTGAGTTGAGAAGTACAGAAGATGATGTCGTGACCGTGACAAGCTTGCCTTGCTGGAGAGGATGGAATGCAGAGAGAAGAGGGTCTTCATTGAAGCGGACGGGACGGATCTGAGAAAGTTAGTGGATGATCTCATATATTGAATTGGAACGGACTACCTCTGGAGTGTCCTTCAATAACACACTACGATCAAGGTTCTTGGCCTGAGTGTTTATTGAGTTGGAAAAGATAGAGTCCGTTTGTAGCGATGGCTGGAGAGAAAGTATGACATCGCTCGCAAGGTAGGCGATTCTAGCCGCTGGGGTACGTCAGTATATACATTACAAACTCCAAGAGGTATTTGGAGAAAACTCACCCGCTTGTGCGGAGGTTGTTACAGATGCCATGTCGACAGCCAAATCTCACGCCCTATGGCAACAACCGTTGGGGGGGGGGGGGGGTTATGAAAGATTGGGGTGAGGGGGGTGAATCTATATCACCACATGGGAGTGTACTTGATGCAATTGTACTTTCTCTCACACACAATGAGAAGAGAAATGGAAACAGAGGAGCAGAACAGAGCAGAGCAGAGAGGTGAATAAAAGACTCTCTGGCTACAGTATCATACAAGTGATCACTGATCAAAAAAGAGAAAAGTCATGAGGGGAGTCAGAAAAAATGTCCAGATAGGGAAATATGCTTAATGGAAACGCGGCCGATGCGATTGGCCGACGATCACGACATCGATGCAAACAGGCCAAACATTTTGCGGAGGACGAGTCCCGTGACCGAGTGTCGGCCGAATCAGTCAATTCCAGAGTCTATAAGTAAGAATTATTAAATAAATAAATAATCAATCAATCAAATCATTATATACCTGTCTGCGCCTAACCAATTTTACTAAGCCACCAGACAAAATGTCCGGCTGCGCATGGAATATACATGCTATCACGCCATCCGTCCCGGCCGACATCAACATGCAGAATTGCGAATGTGTTTCGCGTCATTATAAACGGCTCACCCAGCCGGCCATTCGAGTCATCCCGATACACTATCTCTCCGATGGCGATAGCGGTTGGAGTAAAAGATGAAGTACATGCAGTAAAATGCTGAAACGATCATCCCGTATGGTAAAAATCATGTTCGAATAGAAGATGTAGGATATGTCAAACGCCACGAAAATGACAAAATAAACTCCAAAGTCATCGTTCTCGTCTAGGCAATGCCAGTTCATCTATGCTCGTTCAGATCCTGAAGGTCAACACCGGCATTGCCACCTTCGCCGCCAATAGGCTGCATCAAAGCTGCAGCCTGAAGAACTGACTGCGATGGCTTCGGAGGACCGGTACCAGATCGACGGCGTCGCTCCCGCTCTGATAGACCCTCAAATGACGAGTCGTTGCGAGAATGAGAATGAGAATGAGAATGAAGGCTGCGGCCAAATCCCTTCATCCAGCTTGCATCTTCGACTTCTGGAGACTCGGGGGCCAGCCAGTAATTTTTGAAGACACTGATCATGGCACGGCCCAATGTTCCTTGCCAGCCCTGACCTTCTGGGGTATGTGGGAGGAAAGGCTCGCGATCGATATCAGGCGCACTAGCCACCGTTGCCACTGAGGTGGCACGGCTGTGCGTAGGAAGTTGATTGTAGGATGGCTGGGAAGCATTCAGGAGCTTCTGACGCAATGTCTGCCTGGCAAAGGCAAACATGACCAGGACAAAGTAGAGGCGGATCAGCAATAGAATAGAAATCATGATGATGCTCTCAAGGCTCTCTGGTTGCTTGATCCCATCACCGAGACTGGGAGTGCCGGTCGGAGCGCCAGCAGCCATACCAGCCGGCGAGGCGGCTGGGTCTGCTGTGATTCCCGAGTCGTCTCCGGGGCCAGGGATATGCACCGACGAGACATTGTATTTCGGGCTCGTAAAGCCGGACGTATCATCAATCGTTGAACCAGGACCCGACGTAGTGGGCGCATTATGAGTATGTTGAGACACAACCAAAAACCACGTCACACCGAATGCAGCTGTATATGCGGCGTTGATAACGGTGTCGAAGAAGTAAAGCCACGCGAGACCCAGACAATGGAGAGGTGTTTGTTTTCTGATATGAGGGAAAAGAAGCACGGCGAGGGCGAGGGCGGCTAGTGAGTACATGTACATAGAAAGTTGAATCGGTGAGAGGTGGTAGCCAGTTAAAAGAGCGAGCAATCCATATAGGCCGCTGATTTTGTTGAGAAGCAATGACAACGTGATGAGCGAAGCACCCGTCTGTAAGCTTAGGACGCACAAAAAGCGCTGAGTAGATACATGTTAGCTGGTGATCTTCTATCTATCTCATGAAAGTAAAGTACATCGTCTTCCTTACCTGAGGGCGCGGAATGCGAAATATGCGAAGCGCCATGTTGATGACGCTCGAGGCGATGGTCGTAGACCACCGCTAGATAAGCCAAACAGCAGAAAACTGAGGTTGACAGTGAATGCACCGACTCACTGTAATATACTTGGTCTGAATGTCACTGATCGCCGATATAAAGCGCGGAGTAAGAAATGCGAATAGCGTTGAGATAAAGTGAGCCAGAAGTGACAACGATGGCAACAGATAAGGAGGGAAAACAGAAAGAGAAGAGGTTGGTAGTTCCCGGGGAAGCCGTCCGCCAAGCCT
The DNA here is from genome assembly GCF_000003125.1 of Talaromyces stipitatus ATCC 10500. Classification (NCBI taxonomy): domain Eukaryota; kingdom Fungi; phylum Ascomycota; class Eurotiomycetes; order Eurotiales; family Trichocomaceae; genus Talaromyces; species Talaromyces stipitatus. The sequence goes on along the minus strand of NW_002990120.1, from coordinate 928,053 downwards.
TTTGATATTTTTTGTTAGGCAGATCCTTATTACATGACGTCTCGGTGGCTATTCTTTGGCCTCAGGGGATATAATTTTTTTTTTTTTTCCAACCGGATGCGGATACTTCAATGTATTCAATATTCATAAATCAATTTGTGCTCTGGATGTCGGATACACCCTCTCGTTCCCGAGTACTAGAAGACTTTTTGAAGCCAAAGCCGCACTCCGAAAAGTAGAGCATCCGATCACCCAATCAAGGGCCGACAAGGGTCTTCAGAGGATCCCAAAATCTCCTCCTTGTCGCAGCAATCATGCTTTACGAAACTGGTCAAGGATTTGGTTGATCCTTTGTATCAACTTCCAAGGTAACAAAGAACTTCAAATCTGGAATCAGCTCGCCTTGAGGTTCATTCGATTCTTTGAAAATGAGTGAATCTGGCTTCACTGCTGAACCAAGCCTAATCTCCGTCTAAGTCCGAATACTATAACCACATCTTTGAAACAGCACAATGTTTCTCAATTCACTACTACGCAGATTCTGAGACAAAATATCTCGGTATAAATCAGATCATCGACGGTCACAGGCTTCATTAGTCGGGAAGTCTTGGAGCAATGCCTCCAAAGTACACGAATCACCTCAATCATCGCACTCTCTCGTCGCGACCTCGCAACTACTCTAACAGGTAATCCCAAGCTCAAAGGGTTGATTATGAACAATTTCCTCTCATATTCACTATCAATCATGCAGGAAGTCCAGGGCGCGGAGGCTTGTATATTGTATTCTTCCCGCCAACTCACCTGAAACGAGGATATGACGCTCAGTCATATAGGGCGCTAGGGAAAGCAAGAATGCTAGATAACGAAACCAACAAAACAATTAGCATTGAATATACCCTAACTGCTGCGCGAGCTTTCAACGAGAGCTTCTCTGCCCAAAAAGAGACTACCAACGACAACAATTCAAAGCTCCGATTTCCTTATCTAAGCGGCTGCGGCCGCAGAACGGGACCCGACAAAGTCTCTATGGTTCATGCAGGATTACAGACGTATTCAGGGCCAGGTTGAGAACGAGCTCATTTCGTATGTCCGGAGAATAGAGAGGTTTCCGAAAGTTATATCTTGAGGCCTGTGATGGTGCTCTCTAAGGGAACGACTGTCAGGAGTGTGGTCTTCGGCATGGGTCCTTCTGTTCTAGTAGATGACTTCGCGAAAGTGATGCTGAAGCTAGTGTTGGACGGGAGTCAACGCTTGCAGATTTTGGAGAATTCGGATATCAATAATCTAACTATCTAGGCAGGGAATATGGTTGATGATATGCATGGATGAAGGTAGAACCTCGGGGCTGCCCACTGTGAAAGGAGTCGACAGAATGCCTGAATATATATTAATTCGTAAGGAGAAATAATAGTAATCATATACATGGGAACCATGCGCCACTTATACACATCAAACCACAAGTCAGCTCCAACACCAAAATACTTAACAGGCACATCCGTCGTTATTTGTTGGTTGCGACGGGTTAATGTTGACATCGATCACTGTTAAGGAAATAAATTAGCATATCGTCACTAAGCAACAAGAAAAATAAACTTACTTTGGTTCTCCCCTCTCTGCGCCTCACCCTCCATTCCTGGAAGGGCCTGTGCTATCCTCCTAAACAATTGCTTCACGTTATGTCCAACCTTTGCACTCGTCTCAATAAACATAAGCCCATTTTTCTTGGCCTCCTCCTCGCCCTGCGCGGTAGTTACTTCTCGCTTGTCGTTCAAATCGGTCTTATTCCCAACAAGCACAATAATCACATCGTTTCCTCGCTCGCCTCGGACATCGTCTACCCATTTCTTCGTGTTCTGGAACGATTTCGCGTTGGAGATGTCGTATACAACGACAGCTACACTTGAGTCACGGATATAGGAGGGGATGAGGGATCGGAAACGTTCCTGGCCTGCTGTGTCCCATAGTTGCAGTCGAACTGTTCGGTCTTCGAGGTACATGGTCTATAATTCTCAATTAGAGAGTCATGGCCGAGGACAAGTGGCATGCACACCTTTGACAGAAAGTCGATTCCGATTGTTGCCTGATATGTGTTGTCGAATGAATCGTACATAAACCGTGTGATCAAAGATGTTTTCCCGACTGCAGAGTGCGAGTCAGGCCAAAAGAAACTATATACCACCTATCGCAGAACATACCACTTTGCTCTCCGAGAAATACTAATCTATAATGCTTATCAGATTCAATCCTTTCTCAATATAAAATCAATCGGCAGTATAGCGCACTTAAACTTCTTCAAAGGGTTCGAATAAGAACCCGCGGCTGTCTGGGAAGCCATGATGTTGCACGATTCGGTATGGTGTCTTTCGATTCAGGGGGGAGGCTTCGGGTATGATCGACCTTGTGAATAAAAGGTTGAACGCTATTAGAGTATGAGTGTCAAGTAACTGAACAAAGCAAATTCGTAACGTTCGTCAGAGCAGAATATTCGAGGGAAGCAGGGTTGTAGTGAAAACGGACGTAAAGGAAAGGGAGGTTGCCAGGTATCATCGTTAATTGGAGTTGTGAACCTTATGCATTAACACAGCGAGGGGGGCCACAGCCAATGACGGAGCCCCGATGGCCGCACCGCCCGGCAGATTGCCGACATCTCACTAGCTAAGACTGCTAAGCATCATCAGCCGTGCCAACTACTATCCGACCTCTTCATACGGTGACCCCACGCTTTGAATAGCTATAGGGACTGCTCGGTACGGTTGCTGAATACGTCACCCGGCTTGGACGGTCTGTCATCTACGAGGAGCAGAGACATAAACAGACACATCAGCAATGGCGCTCTATCCCGCTGGTGTTGCGACCGCGGCACTTGGTGTTGTCGGTGCTTGTAAGAGCTACCATTCTCTCTCGGAATGATCATTACTGATGCGGTGGATTAGATATGCTCTTTCACGGCGAAGGAGAAGCGTTTAATGTACGATTTCTGGCTACGCGGTTGTGGTTTCCATCATCTAACTTGGAACTAGGTCGGCCAATTTTTAGAGACAGTGTCACCGTACACATGGGCCAATATCGGAATAGCTATGTGTATAGGTCTTTCGGTAGTAGGAGCAGCATGGTACGACCAAAGCCATCTTTTTCTGTCGAACCAGACTAACAACATTCTTAGGGGCATCTTCCTCACTGGTTCATCCATCCTCGGCGGTGGTGTCAAGGCACCTCGGATACGAACAAAAAACTTGATCTCGATTATTTTCTGTGAAGTCGTCGCCATTTACGGTGTCATTATGGCCATTGTCTTCTCCTCGAAGCTCAACTATGTTGATCCGTTGAACGTGTATTCCGGCAGCAATATCTATACTGGATTCTCTTTGTTTTGGGGAGGAATTACAGTCGGTGCCTGCAACTTGATTTGCGGTATCTCTGTTGGTATTAATGGAAGCGGTGCTGCTTTAGCCGATGCCGCTGACCCTAGCTTGTTCGTTCCCTTTCCTATCCCCCGCTGTACCTCTGTTCGCAGCAAACCAAGCTAATTGAATTGGCAGGTTCGTCAAAATCCTCGTTATCGAAATCTTCAGCTCCGTTCTAGGTCTTTTCGGCTTGATTATTGGTCTTTTGGTCTCTGGGCGAGCCAATGAATTCAAATGAACGGTTCATAACATATCTAGATGTCTTAGGAAGTGATTGTTCCTAACGAGATCGTCTTGCTCGGGTATCACATCTAACGAGCTTCTCATATTCTGTCCTCATCGACGGAAACAGTTTCTTCTATCTGTATGTCAAATGTCAAGGGGCGTATGGTTTATATAGGTGCATTATGATTTTGTCATCGCATGAATTTGTTGGCTTCGCCTACACAGGCGAGTGTATAGTATTATACCTTGGCATATGTAACCATGATTTCAACAGTTATTATTTTTCTTCAAATATCATGCCGCTTTTTTTCTAGAGTATCAACATGCCGCCATATACAGCCATGCTGACTGATGCTGTGATGTGGGGCATCACTCCAGAAGTCATCCATCACTCTGTTAAACTCTACCTAGACCTCTATTTCAACTGAGCATGTATAGACTCTTTTCCTTGACTTCGTAAACAATAACAATCATGTCCACAGACATTCTCCGGCCAGCAATTCTGATTATCTCAGACACAGCCTCTATCAACCCTCAAAGTGACAAGACCGGCCCGATTCTGACGGAGATATTTACATCACCTCAACATTCCAAGACGTGGTCATCACCTATTGTCAAGATTGTTCCGGATGATTTTGATCGGATTCAAAACGCAGTCAAAGAATGGGCTGATAATCAGGAAGATGGCTTCAATTTGATCCTGACTAGTGGTGGGACGGGGTTTGCTGTTAGGGATGGGACGCCTGAGGTTTGTATACATCTATTATGTTGTAGGGATGTCAAATCTGGAGATAGTACTGACTTTGATAACAGGCAGTCTCCCCTCTGATTCATCGTCATGCGCCGGGACTTATGTAAGATTCCAGTTTCTAGTATTTCAATCCACAACTAATTATCATCACAGACACGGCATGATAGCCGCATCTCTGAAAGTGACTCCATGTATGTACCAAGATGATACATTTCTCTTGCCCTTACGTTAATTGGTTTGCCAGTCGCCATGATGGCGCGTCCTGTGGCAGGTACACGGAATGCATCCCTAGTCATCACACTCCCAGGATCACCCAAAGGTGCCAAAGAGAACCTTGAAGCTGTCATCAATCTTCTCCCGCACGCTTGCATCCAAGCAGCTGGTGCAGACTCACGTTCAATCCACGCAAAAGGAATCAAGAAACTCGAACAGGATGCCGGCCTGTTGTCCACAGGTACAGAGTCCACAACGGCAAAAGATCACAGCCATAATAATCACCACCACCATCATCACCATCATCACCACGACCACGGACACGCAGTCCCAAAAGCGCATACTTCACCAGAAGATCGGCCACAATCAAATGACCCCAATGCCGGGCCTACCAGGCGATATCGTTCTTCGCCCTATCCGATGCTTTCAGTGGACGAAGCACTTAAAATCATTGCGAAAGAAACGCCCGAACCTACAATTATAGAAGCACCAGTTACCACCGACCTCGTAGGCTCAGTCCTCGCCGAAGATGTCTATGCCAGTGAAGCCGTACCGGCCTATCGAGCAAGTATCGTCGATGGATACGCAATCATTGTCCCGGACGACAGCACCCCAGGCCCCAGAACAAAGGGCGTTTTTCCGGTGGCTTCTGTGTCGCATGCCCAAGCATCATCTATGCCTCCACCCCTTGAACCCGGCAACATCGCACGGATAACTACAGGTGCACCTCTCCCACCAAACGCTAATGCAGTAGTCATGGTCGAAGACACTATTCTCGCCTCAACAACCCCGGATGGAAAAGAAGAAGCAGCAGTTGAGATCCTAACCGACGATGTAAAAATCGGCGAGAACGTGCGAGACCCGGGTAGTGACGTGACCAAGGGCTCCAAAATCCTGTCTAGGGGAGACTTGATATCTGCTATTGGCGGCGAAATCGGCCTGCTCGCTTCAACGGGTACCAAAACCGTGAAAATCTTCAAGAAACCCACCGTTGGCGTGATGAGTACCGGCGACGAACTTGTCCCGCACGACGATCCAAGTGCTTTACATGGTGGTCAAATCCGCGACTCGAATCGACCATCTCTAATCTCGTGTCTGCGTGCCTGGGGCTTTGAGACGGTCGACCTGGGAATAGCCCGCGACACACCGGCCGGCGAACTCGAGAATGCTCTTCGCGGCGCATTACGCGGAATATCAGTTTCCCAGCCCGCGGTAGACGTCATCATCACAACGGGTGGAGTATCAATGGGAGAATTAGATCTACTCAAACCAACAATTGAGCGTACCCTAGGCGGTACTATACATTTCGGTAGAGTGTCTATGAAGCCCGGTAAACCGACTACATTTGCAAGCGTGCCGTACAAACCATCATCCTCACCGATAGCATCATCTGAGCAGCAGCAGCAGCAGCAAGAACGCGAACGGAGACTCATATTCTCCTTACCCGGCAACCCAGCCTCGGCCCTAGTAACATTAAACCTCTTCGTCCTCCCATCTCTGCACAAATTAATGGGTCTATCAACCCGAAACACGCCCACAACTCCGCCTGGTTCAGGATTGGGTCTCCCTTTAATAACCGCAACACTGACACATTCCATCAAACTCGACCCCAAACGCACGGAATATCATCGCGCTATTGTGACTGCGTCACGGCGCGATGGGAGACTTTATGCGACTAGTACAGGAACAGCGGGTGTTGGGCAGCGGAGTTCGAGGGTGGGGAGTCTTGCGAAGGCGAATGCGTTGTTGGTTTTGTATCCTGGTCTGGGGGTGGTTGGTGATGGACAGGTTGTTGAGGCGTTGTTGATGGGGCCGTTGATGGCGGAGGATTAGTTTGTAGGTATCTAGAGCAATGAACGTAAAAGTTTATTTCTATATACATTCATTAGATTTATCATGTATTGTATGTCTAGAATGCAATTGTGAGAGTAGATCTACGCCTTCCAACCCTTCTTCTTCTCCGCCCTCAACGCCAACAAAGTCCCATCCTTATCCTGCCTCCGCGCAATCTCAACAACAATAAACCTCACAAAATCCGGCAATATCCAATAACTACTATGAGCACTCAACATATTCAGATACTGAATATTCAACGGTCCACCACCGCCAGATATGAAATAATCGATTTGACCGTTATCGTTCAATAGGAGCATACGCTTTTCGGCGATTTCTTCGCGTGTGAAATCGTGTGTTTCGAGTTCGACGTTTGAAGGTAACTTTGTGATGTTTGTGGGTCGTGAAGGGAGCGCTGTGCTTGAGAGACCGGAACTCGTTAGTGATTTGTTTGTGGGTCCAAAACCGAATATTGATGAGATGAAGGATGATGAGGAGCTGGGGACGACGGCGGGTTTGAGAGAAGCAGCTAGGTCGCTGTCTACTGCTGCATTTACTTGATAGGCGATTGCTGGATCCGAAAGAGTTAGAATTGAACATATAATACATGTGATTTGAACACATACGGTCTGTCGTATGCATAATATTGTAAAGATTGTCGAGTGCTAGACAACCGTATTTCTTGGCCTCTCCTGCAACGCCTCTTTGCATATCTTCGCCTTCCCTCCCTCGCTTATTTCTGCCTCGTCGTGGAAGCAAGTTCGCTTTGAGGCCGTATTAGCATGAGCAAGTAGAAAGGAGAAGAGATTTTACCTTTGTTAAGTAGGAGAAACAACCCTACAGGACTCCCGCACAGAAACACATTCTTCGGGTCGAATTCAAAAATATCATCATGCAATTCAGCCGGCTGCAAATCAAAACTAGGAGGATTGGTAGGCTGGTTGCTCAAAACATCAAGTGCCATGACACTTCCTAAAGAGTGGGCCAGTAAATGTACTCTGCCATGTTCGTGGAATCCAGGGTTGTTCATGCACCATAGCCGATATATCCGATTTGCTTCTCTGACGACAGCACGAATCATTTTCTCTTTGTGGTGAGAGAGATAGTAAGGTACGTCTAGCATCACATCGCTAACAAGTGTGCGAATTGCGGGGATTGTTTTGGGTGTGAGATCGTCGAGTGTGTAGTGGTTTGCAGTAGGGTCATTTGTATCCAGAGAGTCCATTTCAGCATCTGCAAGTTCTAATGTCGACCGCCAATTAACCGGCAACACCATGATACCTCCATGGTCAGGGCGAATAAAAGGCCAAATCTCTTCGTTATTGAGTTCCATATTAACAGACCTGCGGAACCCATTGATGGCATGGGTGAAATGGAAACTTTCCATTTTCTCAGACAGTTTTTGACCAATCCCATGGATGACAAGAACCAAGTCCGATGGATTGGGTCGACTACCTTCAATGTCACAAGCATAACAGATTTGCTCGCCTCTGGAATGTCTCGTTTGGGGCCGTGTTAAGTAGTGTCTCATGTCAATGTTTGTCTGCTTGACAGGATGAAGTTGATCCCATTGCTTCCTGTCGAACCCACGAACTACAGGGATACCGATTTGACGCCCCTTGCGAATTGAGCTAAGAGGTCGACGATTCCTCGAAACCGAAGGCAGAAGACTTGGGCGAAGTATTTGAGCATCTTTACCGTCAACATAGATCACACTAGCATTCTTGTATGAACCTGACTCGGTTTCCTTTGTAGAGCCGCTGGCTGCCAGATTTTGCGCAAATGTGACTTCCTCAATATCGGCATCTGCATCATCAACAGACACATCCGTAGACATTTTCCCACCCTGAGCAGTCTCTGGCCGGCTTCGAGACACAAAATCATCCTGCCACAACTTGTATACAACCTTCATCTCAGCATCAGCCCCATGTTCTACGCAGCTGTTGAGTTCATCTTGCCAAGTGTCTGTCCAAGCACGCATATAATGATAACCCTTTTCAAGCTCGTTGGCAAGATACGGCTCAATTGGAAGCATTGTGTTTTTATAAAACCATGTTGCGCGAAGGACATCTGATATGTCGTGAAGCGGACTCCAATATATCGGTTTCATCTACGTAAGTCAGCAAGTAGCGATGAAAAGAGTCTAAGACTGTATCACCTTCAATCCTGGTAGCTCTACCAAATGAAGACGCGAGACTCCGACTGGGATTTTGTATCTTGCCGAACGATCCTCAGGTTCCTCGGGTGAGAATTCAGTATCCAGTACTTCAGCAGTCGCATTTTCTGTGACTTCCTCACGGGTTGCAGGAGCGGTTATATCATCTGTGCCGAAATCCGTGCTCTGGCCATTTGCAGTGCTCTCACCTCCCTGCTGAATACGCGAAGATGAAGCTCCCTCCGAGCCGGAGACATGGCCTTCCGAGCCAGCTAAGGAGGCACTATTTCGCTTTACTGACTTGAACTTTCGCCCTAACGGAGATGTGTCCCTCTTCTTCGGCCATGTCGATGGACCTTCATGTCGGTTAAACAGTTCCGATCTCTTCATAGGCATACCACCAGCATCGCTCGCAATGCTACCCGCCCCAGAAGTGGTACCCAAATTCCTCGCCTTATCCTTCCGGGAACTAATCCCCGGACGTGTTTCCTGCGAAGCAGTATCCGCAAGAGCTCTCCAAGCCTGTTCCAAAGCAACATTATCCCGCGCCGAGAAAGGCTGTGGCGTAAACGCTGTTCTCCCAGATGCCGCAGTCGCAGCCGCCGGAAGCGGAGTCAAGGGATCATCGATCGGAAGAGAGGAGGTATAGAAGAATTGGGAATTGACTGGCGGAGGATCGGACGAGGACTGGAAAGCGACGAGATCCAGCTTCGGCGTAGATCGAAGGCATGTTGGGCCGTAGGTGTGGACTGGACCGGACATAACTGACGGACGTACTCGAGTATTTAGTTTGATATGAGTATCAGATATTCTTCTGTATCACGGCGAATATGCCATATTCCGTCTTCGAGATGACCGTCGCGTAGCTACCAAGGCAGCAACCAAAACAAAACTAGCAGGGGCATGCTTGCACCAGCCGTAGCGAGAAGCAATAATAACTCAGACGTGTATAATGTTCGCTGACAACAGAAGATCAAAACCGCATCGTTTAATGCATCTATGAAGGAGACGGTGTGTTGATGAGAAGAACTGCTGCCATGTGATCGCCGGAGCGGTGATGACGTCGCCTTACTTTAGTGGATCTTTCCTAAACTCATGTTTTCATTCGGCTATCTTAATGAACTCGGTCATTCGCGAAACTATTACAAATCAGTATTGAAAAGACCATATGGACAAAGAAGAGAAAATAGACGCCAAAGAAAAATCAAAGGAAAGCCAAAAATAACCGACTTCACCGCCAAACCAGCCCTTAGAATGGATCATGCAGGGAAGATGCAAGCTTGAGTTGCTCCATCTTCCTCTTGTACTTGGCTTGCTGGACAATCGCGACGACCACCTGCTTGATCTGGAGGAAAGTAGCAAGAACCTCTCTGGAAGCACCTAGCATCTCAAGGATTGGCTCGACATCGTGGAAGAGCTTACGAATAGCGCTATCGGGCCAGCAATAACTGCGAACATTCAACTGGCTGATAACACTACCCCAAGCATCCAGTGTACCTCTCAAGAGCACTGGATCTAGACCGTATCTGCCGGGAAACTCGAAAGTCCGAAGGTTGTGAACGATGATGTCCCGTTGAGTCTTCATGTCAAATTGAAACTCAGGGACGACGGGTCGGTTCCTGGACTTCCAGGAGTTGACAAAGCGCTTGATAGAATCGTTGCCAACGAAGCGGTTGTTTTGCAGCTGAACGAGAAGATACGAGTTGGCGCTCATGCAAAGGAATAGCTCAAGCTTGGAGTAAATTTCTGACTGAGCTTCGGGGTCGACATTGATTGAAATGCTAGGCTTCATCACGATGCCATGAAGTAATTCCATTCTGTTGTCGTCTGGGTCACGTTCCAGGGTACGCTGGATACCACGTTTCTAGTTCAAGTTAGTCCAAGTATTTTTATCTCATTCAAGATACAACACATACCACACGATGTCCGAGTGATTCGACTTTCTCAGTCATCCTCTGAAGGTTCGAGTTCTTCCAATCCTTGCTCTTGCCCAGGTAGCCAGCAGGACCATACAGCACCTTCTTCTTAGGCTGGCCACTATGATGGTAAGGGTCAATAGGATCAAATGGTACGTGTTCTTTCTTTGCTAGATTAGTGCTCTCTGAAGTTTGTAAGAGGGGTGCTTTCTCGTTCAAATCGTCAGCGTCAGGCAGGCGAGCGCTGTGGCGACGAGAAAAGTTGACCCGTAGAGCAGCCAACTGCGAATACATATCGCCTTGCTGATTGTTTGAGGATGTCTGAGACTGGTCAAGAGTGTGAAGGCTAGACCTCGTTTCTTCACATTCTTGGATAGGTTGAGGATCGTCCAAGTAACTAGAACCAGGAAAGACTGTCTGAGGACGCGAGGATTGATGGAAAGAGGACCCTTCAAGATATTGTGATTGTTCGCGTCTCAGATTGACAACATTGGGAGGGTCCAAAGGAAGAGGTTTGTGAGTGTTTAGTTGCCCAGGGCGAGGAGTATTATGGCGTCGGACGTTCCTGGCAGTGTTGATGCCTGAGGAATTGCCCTCGTAATGCCAGGTGCTCCCACTGCTAGTAGTTAAGTCGGGCCAGCGGTCATCATCCTCATACACAGACGAAGATGGTCGTGGTGGGTGCAGTACACTGTACAATGTTAACGCTATCCTGGAGTCAGATATCATATTCAGCTTACGCATCATAGATGGACGCCTTTCTCGCGTCGACGAGATTTGCTGGTAACGCCTCCATCATTACTGGACGTTGCTCGTTGACATATCGAGGCCTTAATGGTTCTGGGAGCAATGACTCAACGACTCCTCGTGCTGTACGCGTGAAAGACCATCTTGTCTGGCGAGGACAGGTAGGTGAAGCCGGTGCAGATTCAGTTTGTGGTTCCTCTACCACCATGTTCCCCTTGAAGTCGGGATGATAGCGACGAGGCAAGAGAATAGGAATATCTCCTTCAGAACTATCCGATCCCTTGGTCTCAATCCCGTTTGCTGGTTTTGATAGCATCTCATCTTTTTTCTTTGTATCTTTATCCATTGTCTTTCTGGATGTTGGTCTGATATGTGTGAACAACAAAACAAACAGGTTAAAAAGCCAACAAGTGCAGGTACAAAAAAAAAGATTTTGAGTGAAGAAGAATAGAAAGAAGAAGGAAGGAAAGAAAAGTTCTTATTATGATCTATTACTGGAGTGTTGAGTGGAAACTTTTCATCGCCGGGGGCGACCAGTATCAGTGTCACGATGTCACAGGTCCTTATCAATGATACACACAATGGACAGAGGTCACTGTTAGTTGAGTGCATTGTGTTGGCGACATTCATCTATGTCTAGGACTGCTTATCATGGTGCTGCTGGATATATGTCTGGCATGATGGATATCTCTGGGCCAGCCTGAGTTTTCCGTTGTATACAATGATATTCGACATCTCTGACTGGGATTACTGAGAATATGGCCAAACTTGAAGCTAACCATGCCGTATTTGCAGTCACCTAGGCAACTACCTAGCAATGGCTCGAGATTATTGCAGACAACGGTCGTGGCTAGATACTGCTTGGAATCGAAGCGTATCTGCTGAATCTCAGTAAGCCGGGTATATAGTTTGCGTTAGGGTTATCCTACCTACGCATATCAAGACGCAATACCTATACCAGGTCGAGTCCATCAATCAAAGTCAACACATAACAGTGGTATATGTTGCTTGGGCTATGCATCTCGGAATTCATCTAAGCTATTTTTCTTACTGTTGAACTGGTATTATACTTCTTGCATCGTAGTAGGTCATGGACAGTCACGTGACCAGTCCTCTCAACCACTCGAGCCACACATACACTCCGGTTAAGCTGACTCAATAACTCGATATAATTGCACTATAATCGCTAGATCCAGGGATAATTCTTCTTCACAGAAATCGTGCAGAGAAACAGCTGAAGACTCTCCACTTGCCGACTTTCTAACCGTGGGTGGAGCACCCGGTTGCCGCGATCCCCGACCGACGACTTTCTGTAGACAAGCTTCTCCCCGCACTGAACCCCAGCCTATATCGATTCATCGAATAACTGTGATCCAGCGCATGGACATCATGAATCAGCTCGTTACGATACTAGCACTACTGCGCAGCCAATGTGGGCTGTGGCACCGAGCAGCCAATGTTATTTCGGCGGACATTTCGACGACATTTGCCGTTTTCTAGATCCGGTCGTACGCTTGTCCACGATGATTCGGTATTTCCAGCTGCTATTTATTAATGGGACATTTCCGCCCTGACGATGCTCGTTCCTTTCTTTGTTTTTGTTTCGTGTTGTCGGTCTTTCTTGTTATGCTCTGATACCCTACACTTGAGACAAGTATAAGAAAGAGATATTCTTACCAACCTCGATAAACCACAATATGGCGAAACAAGACAACAGATACGACATCGTGATCGTCGGCGCGGGTCCTGTTGGGATTCTGCTGTCACTATGTCTCTCTCGCTGGGGCTACAGAGTCAAACATATCGACAACCGCCCTGTGCCGACAGCCACTGGCCGCGCCGACGGTATCCAGCCTCGCTCCATCGAGATTTTGAGAAATCTCGGCTTGAAACGTGCTCTGATGGCATACGAGCCCGCCAAGGTATACGATGTCGCGTTCTGGGATCCTCTTCCTGGTGGTAAAGGTATTACTAGGACTGGCAACTGGCCTAGCTGTCCTCGTTTTATTGATACGAGATACCCATTTACTGCTTTGGTGCACCAAGGGAAAATTGAAAAGATGTTCCTGGACGAGATTGAGAAAGCTGGCACAGTTGTTGACCGTCCCTGGACGATCGTCGATTTTGAGAATAATGGGACGGATGCAGAGTATCCTGTTGAAGTCAGTCTCAAGTGTTTGGATACCAACGTCATTGAGAATGTGCGCGCCAAGTATCTGTTTAGTGGAGAGGGTGCGCGCAGTTTTGTCCGGGAGAAATTGGGGGTCAAGATCAGCTATAAGGATCAGATTTCTTTCGTCTGGGGTGTGATGGATGGTGTTGTACAGACCAATTTCCCTGACATCAAGGTACGCTCACCGTCTACGAGGTTCAGGGCTTGAACTGATTGTGTAGACAAAATGTACCATACATTCGGACAGCGGCTCAATCATGGTCATTCCTCGTGAGGATAACATGGTCCGACTATACGTGCAAATCGCATCTTCGACCGATCCTGACTGGAACCCGCGAAAGACGGCCACTGTAGAAGAGGTACAAGCTGCTGCTAAGAAGATTTTACGACCTTATGTTATTCAATGGGACCGGGTTGAATGGTACTCTGTGTATCCTATTGGACAGGGAATTGCAGAAAAGTACACATTGGACCACCGCGTATTCATGGGTGGAGATGCTTGCCATACTCACAGCGTACGTTTTTAAATCTCTTATTGTAATCGAGTATACTAATTTTATACAGCCCAAGGCAGGTCAAGGCATGAACACAGCTTTCCATGACGCACTCAATTTCGCCTGGAAGATGCACGCCGTTGAATCTGGATTCGCCAACCGATCTCTCCTCGAGTCATATGAGCCAGAACGCAAGCAGATTGCCGAGGACCTGCTTGCCTTTGACAATAAATACGCAGCCCTCTTTTCAAAACGTCCTCCCAGTGCAGAGGAAGTCGGTAATGCTAAATCGAACGATGCCAATGCCGAAGAGAACGAGTTTGTGCAGACTTTCAAGTCTTCTTGCGAGTTCACTAGTGGATACGGAGTTGCATACGACCCTAACGTCATCAACTGGAGTCCCAGTCATCCCGCTCAGTCACACTTGTTCGGCATTGATGGTGTGAAACTCGTACCCGGCAGGGCTTTCACCCCTACGACTGTCACACGTCTCTCTGACGCCAACATGATCCATTTAGAACAAGAAGTGCCCGCAAACGGCTCATTCCGAGTCTTTGTCTTTGCGGGTACACCACAAAAAAGCAAAAAGGCCCTTGAAGACTTTGCCAGCTATATCGAAAAGGAGAAGTCTTTCCTATCTGTTTACCGCCGGCCTGATATCGCCAACGTATCATACTTTGAGCGACATAACCCGCATTCCAAACTGTTCACTCTCAACTTTATCTTCGCCTCTGAGAAAAATGGCGTTGATATGCAGTCTTTGCCTCAGATTGTCAAGGATTATCACCATCACATCTATGCCGATGATATCCCTGACGTGCGAGTACCGCATGCTAAGTACTCGGCACATGAGAAGCTGGGATTTGATCCTGAGCAGGGTGGTGTTGTTGTTGTTCGTCCTGATAGTCATGTTGCTTGCATTGTTCGTCTAGTCGAGGGGAGTGGTACGGTTGATGCATTGAATGCATATTTCAATGCTTTCTCGTCGAAGCCTTTGGGACAGGGGCCAGGTAGTCATCTTTGATCGATAGATTCATTGTTCTTCAGCATGTATTGCACATTGTATTAGCTATGTGACGCGTTATTAATTCCTTATAACTCTAGATCATAGTGTAGAAAGCATTGTGCTAGCATTGAATTGTTAAGGACTATAAGGCATGCCCCACTGTTCTCTAAAAGTCACGCACCCATCCTCACTCCCCGCATCATCATCTCACACCTATCAAAAACATCCAACCCTTTGAAAATCATCATTAAAATGCTCTCTCTAGCTTTGACAGCTGAACTACAGGGGTAATCCATTCTCAAAAATAGACTATAAATGAAACTAACATCTTCTAGGGTAGCAGGCCTTCAGCCCAAAGACACAGAAGAGGAACCGTACTACTACACCTTCAAGGTCCTCTGTAGCTCATGCAGAGAGGAACATCCAAATTGGGTCAGTTTTTCTCGATATGTAAGTTCTTCTTCACTAGGTCTACTTCAATTACGATTTAAATTTCATGATAAGCTGATGGTTTATATAGGAAAAACACGACATCCCGGGCAGTCGAGGAGAAGCAAACTTTGTCTGGAAATGCAAGCTCTGCGGTGTACGCTTTCCCTCATCAGCACCTTTATATCGCTCTATATTAACTGGTTTAAAGAAAACACACTCAGCCTCCATAACAGCCGGTCCAAACGCATACCAAATCCCCGAAAATGCCAAAAACAAAACTCAAAAGATCATAGAACTCGACTGTCGCGGTCTTGAGTTTACGGATTTCAAGGCTGATGTAAGTCTCCTACTCTGTATTAGGGCGTGTCTTGGTGCTGATGTATGTGTAGGGAGACTGGGAAGCAAAAGGGGCGGAAACTTCGACGTCCTTCTCAGGCATTGATCTCTCCGAGGGGGAGTGGTATGATTATGATGAGAAGGCTGGTGAGGAAGTTAGTGTTAAGGATATCAAGTTTGAGATTCGGAATATCAAGTAAATGATTGATTGTCAGGAAGGAAAATGGGAGGCTGTTGGGAGGGAGGGGACGGGTTGATGTAAGTTAGCTAGTTAGCGACGACCGAATGATAATGGCCAGATGAGGATATTTCTGTCAATCCAGTAATCAGTAATCAGTAGGCATTCAATTGCATTCAATGATATCTGTCTTGAAGAAGAAGTAGGAAAAGGTCAACATAAAAATAAGCTCACAAGGCGGTGAACATTTCCTCTGCTTTCATTGGCTGAAAAGCTCTTTGTCACCAATATTGTGGGCTTCAGGTCTTGTTTCCATTCAACCTTCTGTCACAATCAACAACCAAAAAAAGTTCACTGCATTCACATACCTTGATACCCTTTATCTGACTGTTTCTGAAGGGAAAAGGTGTCTTAGGCAGTTGCATAGTTTCGAATATCAGCATCTTCAATTCCGGGAACAGATACTAGCAACAATCTTCAGGCCATCGCGCGAAGACTCCGTACTCGAAGCCCAAATTCATTGCGCCGACAATGAGTGTACGTTCTACCACCTTACCTCTTCCAAGAACCCTATACTTGAAATACCAAATCCAGACACTGACTCACTCACAGTTCCAACCACTCAATCCCCGCCCATTCCTCCAAGCGCGGTACGTCTCCTCAAAACCCTCTCAAATAACACCCCACTCCCTCATATTCGACTCCAAATACTAATAAAAACTCACAGAGTGGGTAGCGAACTAATCATCCGCCTCAAATGGGGCCAAACCGAATACCGCGGCACACTCGAAAGCATCGATTCGTACATGAACGTTCTCCTGAGGGATACAGAGGAATACATTGATGGGAAGAATACGGGTAGTTTGGGTTTGGTTCTGATAAGGTTTTCCTCTCTTTCTATGCGGCTCGGATGGATGAGATTATGGGGCTGACTGATGTACGACAGGTGTAATAATATTTTGTGGATGGCGAGTGCGGATGGTGTCGAAATGACGGATTTGGGTTTAAAGTGATTTCTTGTCTTGTTTAAGTGGCATTTTATGGGAATTCAGTTTGTTTCTTGCGTGTTTTCGGGATTGAGATGGTAAGCGGTATATCGGCTTAAACGTATCAGCGCGGTATCGGATTATTATCGAGGAGAGAAAGATACGGCCCTTGCTAACCTTCTCTGACGATATCTTGAGTTTGGAAGGACATGTCGACAGAATATACAAGAGAAGACAGGAGGGAGAAGTCGAGAACAGCACTACTCGGTCATTGGCGTTTTGCTTTTATGGAGCGGCTTGATTGATTCAGTAAAAGCAAACTTTCTTCATGCCAACATACAGTTTTCAATGTCGGAGCTTATATTTGAGTCCTGTGACTTGTGCTGGTTTGATCGTTGGGTCATATAGTTTGTGCGGTGTGAATATAACACTGGTCTGAGACCAATCTCAAAATGATTAAGTTTATCATACTCAACCGACATAGCGACTTTCATAACAGCAAAGTGGCGTATCACCATACTCTAGCTGTAATAGGAGGTTAATCCAAGAGTTGGACAGGAGGAATTATCAATATGGCAGAGGTGTTTGGTGCCTTCAATCTTCATTAATAAAGGTTCTGTTGCTAACATACACAGACTGAAGCTTGAGAAAAGAAAACAATCCTATCTACAGGGTACCTCATTCTTATGCGTGTGGTCCTGCAGGGGTATGCAGAAATACCATGTCTAGTTTGAAGAATCTGAAACCGCGAATGACCAGTGTAAACTGGTGCCTGGTCAGGCTGATTCATGGAGTGCTATAACCTGCCCAGGTGGAATCGCTGGCGAAAATGCCATCCATAGATGTATATGGGATATATCTTTTAGGTTCTGAACTTTCTTCTTAATTTTCATATAATACATATATCCTCATGCCAACCAATGAATCAAATTGGGTCTCCGAACCCGACGGTCGAGGGTCATGTCTGTTAACTGTTAATTCTGTGCTGCTGGACATCCGTCTACCCTTACATCCCTTCCAGAGCAGACGGAGAGTCAAAACAGTTGCTATACAAATTCTATCTTTTCTCTATTGATTTTGGGACCGGAGGTTTTGTTAATGCTTGCTTTGGGCCAATGGACTTTTGCGCGGGTATCTTTGAAGGTGAGTACCTCCTATAAGAGAAAGGGTCGTGACTAAGGTGAAGAGAAATTTCAAGAAGAGGGATATACAAATTGGACAAAGACACATGCCTTTTTTGCTGATATGGGTGGATTCTTGCTTGATGCTCCTGGAAGTGAATTCTTTCCCATCGATGCGGAGCAGTTGCTTCATCTTGTCTGAGATGGGTTCGTCGTGTATCCAGATTTGGATGTGGAGGACATCAGGGACAAAAGCAAAGCAGGTCGCTTTACGAGGTATGCTTTGCCGCTCCAGGTAGTCCCGGTGCCGTCTGACAAGTCAGTTTCCTCACAATAATCCAAGCAATGTGGTTCCTGATCAACTGCATCGGCCGCAGAGCCGAAAACCTCTTCATCACCACCCTCGAACTCACCACTCTATCCTTTATAATCGTCTTCCTTATCACCCCGTTTTGCTGGTACCACAAACCCAAGGACGTCACTCGAGCCATTGTCCTGACTACCAACACACCAATCACCGCTATTCATGCCCGATATCATCCGTTCCCCGGGTCGAAATGGTATCAGACACCACTCGACTTTCTGTCGCGCAACGAATGGTTCCGTAGTCGTTTTCTGGCGGGTATTACGTGCGGATACTGCACTATCTCCGCATTCCGATCTTCTGTCGTCCGTCCACCAGACCGTACGCAAGGGTCCCGTCTGATAATTTCCTGTACGTTGACAAGCTAGCGGAAAGAATTGCCACGCCGGCGATTGTGTTGTATAGCTGCATGTTTATGTTTGCATGGAACTTCCAATTTCCGACATCCCCGGAACGACTTCTTTGGCGCATTGCTGCGGCTTATCTCGTGTGATTTGGCATGATCGGTGCAACGATCTGTTGGCATGCTCATGTATTCATCATTCCGAGGCCGGCCAAAACCAAAGCCCGACGTCGAGGATCAGTCTTCTCCAGCAAAGAAAAGTCTGCTACATCGTCTCACATGGCGGCTACGAAATATCCATCCCGACAGAGATCCGGAGCTGGATGTGCCGCTGAAGATTCTTGTGCCCAATGTCCTGCTATGTTTGTCGTATTCTGTGTTTCGGACAATTATTCTGGTGGAGGATTTTATTGGGTTGAGGAGTTTGCCAGGTAGTGCGTTTCAGACGGTGAGTTAGTCGAGGTATATTCCTCATTAGTAGTTTGTATCATATTGCGCCGTTCGATAGATGACGTCCGTGGATGAGATAGATCCAGACCACGGAATTATTCTCCATTGTTTCTCGACGTCATTTGAATGAAGAATAGATCAGAGAATGTATACAAATAAAAAGAAGAATGAATCCAGACCGAAGTCGAGAGATGTCCTGAGTAAGCATACATCCAATGATGTCAGCTTCTATTTTTGTTAGACCAGCCACATGACTCGCGCAGTCTGTGTCTTCTGACTTGTCCTAGGAAAGATTGCAGAGAGTACAGAGTCAAGGTTGCCACATATTGACAACTCTGGACAGTGGATACAAGTAACAAACCCCAACTGCATAAACGGAGCGTGTATACTAATGCATACTAGGACCATACTAAGACCCGTTCATCGTCAGCCAAACAAGCCACGACAGAGGAGCGATTCTCAGACGCGGAGATACGGGAGGAAAGGATTGATAATCGGTTCTTACTGGCGTTCTTTAAGACGTCGGCAATGTGGAGAATACTCCATGATGAGCAACGGAGTGAGGATCCAATAAGCATTGCACTGTATATTAAGTCTTGACGGATTTATAAGAAAGATGGAGGGGAGCATTAGGTCAGTGGCTCATCCGGTATGACGGATTTCGTGTATTTTACATCCGTTCGATGCGGCGGATATAGTCTTGTTACTGTACGGATACCGTATATCTGTTGACGATACTTTAAGCCTTTATAAGAATCAAGAACTCGACTCCCAGCCTGCACTTTTCAACTATTAGAATCTGTCTATGGATCATTGCATTCGTTAACTGTCCTCAACTATATCGGTCGCTTGGACTATACTACAGTCGTTATCTCTCCAACAAGGTAGCCCTCTCTACTACTCCGCCCGAGATACGAACACATACTAACAGACAGTCAGATGGCATCCAAATTCATCGAAATCCTCGACGAAAACCGCTCCAACCCACTCTCCCACCACCACCACCGCTCCTCCAACTGGGACGTCAAACTCGAAGACGTCCTAGCCGATCAGGAAGCTACCATCCACAACAACCAACATCGACGATCCCGATCTCGATCCCGTTCTTCTACACGATCATCCTCATTCCGGAAGAGTCATGAATATAGCCGTGGCAGCAACAATAATAATCAGCCGCGATTATCGATGAGTAGGGATGGGATTGATTCACAGAATTCGTCAGCTTCGTCGTCACCGACGTCGCCGACTTCACCGGTGCCGAGAATAAGAGATTGAGAAAGTTTACGTTGACGGGTGGATTTGGACGGTAGTCTGTCTTCCGTCTCATGGCTCCTGGATGAGCTATACTGCAACATGGCGGATGCTATAATACATCAATCTGGGATCTGGATAGTCAGCGTTGATTCACGAAGGAATGAACGATCAAACTGCGACGAGGTTCGGTTATTATTTTCTGGGTTTGTCGAGTCTAAAAGATTTTTGAGTTGACGATACGAAGTGATGCTTTTTTTTCCCATGTTTATGGCACGATCAGATACCCGGTTTGGTAGTTGTTCCGATAGGAATAGAATCAATTTCAAAAGAGCCAACGAAAAGAATAACTGTATATGTCCTTTACGGAGAATGAGCATGATGAACGCGATTCCTCAACTTGAAACTGATTGCACGTGGTACGCACTATACCCGATACGTTATCTGTCAATGGGATAAGGTAATTAGCCTGAAGTCTAAGGCATCCAAACGCGTTTATCTGTCCGTCCGATATCAACAATCACACAACTACCACATTCGAACACACATATCCAGATTCTATCAAAAAAGAAAAAAGATACAAAATGTCCGCCTTCGCAACATCCACAACCACCGACCCAAGAACCGAATTCGAAATTCAGCGCTCCGAACTCGTTCGCGAAATCGCTCTTGTGCGGCCTTTCCCATTCCCCATCCCCCGGAATAAAACGCAAACTGACGACAAACAGGGCATGGAATCAGTCCTCCAATACATAAACCGCTTGAATCGGAATTTGGAGAGTATCATTGCTGTACATTTCCCCCACCCCATCTAAAATCTTATGCGGGTGTATGCTGATTTTCATTTCGGGAGGACAGGTAGGCAACGAGTTTAGTTCCGTCGAAGCGTTATGGAGTCACTTTGAGAATGTCATGGGTTCGGAAGAGGGGCAGCAGACGGATGTTCAAAAGCAAGACGATAACAATGCGGGAGAAGAAGTCGATATCAAACAAGAGGAGGAATACGGTGATATCGAGAATGGAGAGCATAGGCGTTCTTGATTCTGTGTACTGCTTGTTTCGATAAATGATGATACCCATTGCGTGATTCGGCGTCAAGAACTTGTCACTTGACCTACAAATTTACGAACACGAACTGATTAAAATTATATGCAATTAATGATATCTACTCAAGCGACATCCTCGACGAGTCGCGCGCACTATTATACCGACTCGGCAACTCCTGAAACACAAACGAGCGCCTCGGAATCTGACTCTTCCGATTAAACACCGTCTGCAGCCCATGCTCAAAATTGACAATACAATAAATCGCACACACCATGGCGAGAAAAGTGAATATCAACGCCAAAAATGCGAACAAAAGCATCATGTCCTTTCCGGGAGTGTTTCCGCGGCCTGTGGGGTTGCAGAGGAGGATTATGCGGCTAATTATGTATGCTATGAGGCCTAGGTAGCAGGTCTGTTTATGTTAGATTTGCTGCTGAAAAAGAAGGAAAGGGAAGAAGGACTTACGATGACGATGATGGTTCCAATTTTATTTTCGTATCGGACAAAGTATGCGCTTAGAACCATGAGCATAACTGCGGCTGGTATGAGGGCCATTGTCAGCGAAAACTCGGGCTCGATGAAGTGGACGTCCACCAGATTGTACTGGACAATAAACCCGATGAAGAAATAAACGTTGAATATAATCAAGACAAGATAGATCTATATCCGTCAGTTTCTCCTCTTACAGCTCTGGGACGGGAAAGAAGAATACCTCATATCCCCTATACCGAAACCGAATCTTCGGATCCCCCTGCACACATTGATAAATAGCCCACGAATACTCCTTATGCAACCGATACGCGACCGGACACACAATCACAGTTGCAATCCCAATAACAATCGGAACCAACATCTCCGCCGGTTTGATCTCTTTCCACAAGTCCCGGGATAAATCGACAAGTGGCTCACCAAACATATCCTGATTTGTCTGAATAGAATGGGTATTTTGTTCCATAGATAGGTATTGCATGACGGAATAAGCGAATACGCACGCTTTACTGATGCAGATTGCTAACAGCAAAATGTTGGATTTATCGTGTACGAGTTTGAGGGATAGGAGGGATTCGTAGAAGACGGCGAACATTATTAGGGACAGATTGATGGGGATGAGGTAGGAGATGGGGACTTGAGTCCCGTTTGGTCGGATCCAGGATTCCCATTGAGCGAGGTTGTATCTAGACAGGTAAATATATAAAATGTTTACCTAGGTAGGGTTTTTGTGGTTACTCACATTTCCAGGGCTAGTACAGCCACGGCTTGCGCGAATACAGTCCAGCAGAACCATCGCTCGTTTCTTGAAGTCGGCCAATACATGACTCCTATCTAGATATCCGAAGTTGTCTATACTGAGCACCTCGATATATTTAATCAGGACAGGAGCATCTTTAAAGTACGTACGAGGCGGAAACTGTGGTTTTTTATATACCCCCATCTAAGTCTACCGCCCTACGGATATGGGTGGTAAAAGAAAAATTCACTAACACTCTGAATAAGGAAGAAGATCCTAGAGGCCATCGAACCTCTTAAAACCCGCAGTTCCAAGTATCAAGTCTTGAACTATTCAGGACTAAGGATTTGTGCTGTAGTTTCAGCCTCTTTTCAGGTACACTGTCTCACATTCTCGCCCTATCATAGCAGATAACTTGGAGGAGTTGGACCCGTTATGGAAGACCAGTTCAGACAGCCTTATGTACAAGGTTTTGCTCTAGGCCGGTACGGGAAATTTTCAGTTTCTTAACCGTGGACTGAAGACTGGTTAGCATTAAAATTTGATCAAGATGAATCCACCAGATACCCACGACGGGGCCTTGCTAGGGCTTGCTAAGGCTTTTTGGGAAGTGTCTTGTTCCCATACGGCAAGGGACTGCCGATGTCATGTGATCTGATTTTTGCCAGGGGAAGCTGTTAACAAAAGATCAAGAGTTGAATGAAAAGTACTGATGAGTTTAAAGATTTGATTCAGTTAACCAACAATCCGTGCCAACGCCTACTCCATGCATGCTCCAATGCCTCATGGGCCGATGATCAAGGGAAAAAAAAGAAATACAAGAAGAGGTAGAGCCGATAACACATAAACAGATAAACCACCATTTCAGATGGAATTGAAGCAAGCCAAGGAAAAGGGAAAACGAACGCATCCAGGCGATCGATAACAAAAGATCTACAAAATTTTGCAAGTTCGCTTCTTGACTTTGCGACCAACTGCACCCCCTTTACCACTAGGACCAGGTCCATAGTATCCCTGCTCCTCGACTCCGACGACGGTATTGACGGCCAACTCAAACACTTCTTCTACACCTTTCATTTCCTTGCTGCTGCACTCGATATACGCTGCGTTCATGCGTCGTGCAACGGCTTGGCCTTGTTCCGGGGTGACCGGTGTAAGACCTTGTGTTTTGAGGAGCTCGATACATGTGCTCTTGTTGCGGAGATCGGATTTGAGACCGACGAGGATGAGGGGTGTAGTTGGGCAAAAATGGAGGACTTCGGGGTACCACTGCGATTGGTTAGCTGTTTTTCTTTTTCATTTCTTTTTTTTTTCGTCGGTGGTAGAGAGGGCTCTCACCTTGTCCATCACATTCTCTAATGAGTTGGGACAGTCAATTGCAAAGCAGACAAATAAGAGATCGGTCTCGGGATATGATAGAGGACGCAATCGATCGTATTCTTCCTGGCCGGCGGTATCCCACAATGCAAGTTCCACGGTCTTGCCGCTATGAGCGTGGGTAGTCTGCGTGATATAATTTTCAAAAACCGTAGGAACGTATCTCTACACACCCCAAAGTTAGTATCAGTAGCATCAGCTATATGGAAGAAATCAACCTCTGGGAAATATCCATGGGCATAACTAATCAACAAACAAGTCTTGCCGCATCCTCCATCGCCCACAACCACAAACTTCTTCGAATAGGCAGGCGGCTGGGTAATATTGGTTGCTTGTGACATCCTTCCTGATGACATGCTGGTGTTGGTGCTGACAGTGCCACTACTTCCGTTGCTGACTCGGATGCTCTGGCTGCGGACATGGGATCCTCTGGGAGTGACAGTGGGAGAGGGGGTCTTTTCACTATGGTTATAAACTGAATGTCGTCTGCCAGGGGCATAGTTGTGGTTGTATTCAACAGCAGCCATACTGTTTGTTTGCTTTTGAGTGAGTTGATTGTAACAACAAAGCTTGGCGCCACCAACTGTATTATACTTTCAATGGATGTGTGAATGTAGAATATTTCACTGCAGATAACTGAGCAATTGATAATTTATCAGTAGGAATGTGAAGTTTGGAAGATGAGGTAGAGAGGTGAGAAGAAAGAAAACAAGAAGGAAGGGGTTTCTTTCTTCCTGCAGATAACTCTAAGCGCCACCACCGACTGCCAACTCATACACTCGACAATAAATAGGTTAAAGATGGCCGATCTATTGGATCCGCTCGATTCGAATCAATTGATGTGATTGCTTGAGTCTATTGCTTCGATGTGAAACAGGCCCTCATCGTGTTTATAGGGCAGATTGCCATGGCAACGCGCGGGATACGACTCCATCTCAGCTGAATCTTGACTGGACTTGCGATTAACTGGGCTTTCACCAATTAACTTATGAGCTATGTGCCTTGAATTGATCGATCAGTCGAGTCGCTCTCTCGAAACCTGATCCGGAGAGGGGCATCGGGTCCACGGTCCAAGTCACTACGTAGCTATCCAACTTGTATCTTGCGATTAGGATTGCGATCCTGACCCCGCTGTGGATTCTATGCCTGGCATGATCTGATCTGGGTTTGGAGATGATGAGCTTACGGGCTTATCATAAGTTATGGTACGGAGTAGAATGGGGCTATCTATGATCTTGATTGAACCTCGGTAGACCGTACCTAGGCGGATAGTTATATGTTGCTGCTGTCTGTCAGCCAGCGCTTCGTTTGCGAGTATTCAATGCCGAACAGGCATAGACACAATGTGTTATTGGGTCAATGCAATTAGAAGAATCCTGATTAGTGATCAGAACATAGACAAGTGGCTGAGTACGAGCAGAGCAAAGCTGTAAAGGATACGGAGTACTGTGTAGAGTAGAGGGATCCACCGCAATGCCAGCGCGGCCAATCGCCCTGCAGAAACTCTCCGCTGCGAACACTTCCAAGCTAGATTGCATCGTGAATTCTCATTGCTAATCGACCTCCTTCATCGTATCTACCATCCAGGGCTCTGCTGTCCTTTACGAGCTACTGCCAAATTGCCATTCCACTATCATTGGCATATCTTGTGGCCAAGACGAATGGAGTACGTCACACTCGACTCTCGATACACTGCGAACGCAATTGCTTCACACAATGGACAAGAAATCAAACGGGCGGACTGATGCTGGGTTGAGGAGTTTAAATCATTGTACATTCTCTATTTCAATCTGGTGACGGTGGTATGACTGATGTGAGCAGATCAGAATAGTCTTCCAAAATGGCGATACTACCCCCGACAGAAACTCCTCCCGGTGGTGCGATTCGAGACTCCGTATCTTGCTTGGTTTCAGGACAAAGTGCGCTCGCCCATGCTTGATTCGTATTTTGCTTTTACTGCCAATCTCGGCACGCATACGTTCTTCATGATCTTTCTGCCCGTGTTGTTCTGGTGTGGATATCCCAGTCTGGGTCGAGGGTAGGTCTGGTCTATCTTACGTGATATCTCAGTTCTAATGTGGATAGAATGGTCAATGTGTTGGCCGCAGGCGTCTTCTTTAGCGGTTTCATCAAAGACTTGCTCTGTCTACCTCGTCCTCTTTCTCCGCCGCTTCAGCGAATCACCATGTCCGGATCCGCCGCATTAGAGTACGGGTTTCCCTCGACACATTCCACAAATGCAGTCTCTGTGGCGATCTACTTGCTTTCGCTATTATGGAACAATACCACGTTGAGCCCTGCCGTCAGATTTGCCTCCCAGGCTGCCCTATACATCTACGCCTTGTCTATCATCATCGGCCGTCTATATTGCGGGATGCATGGTTTCCTTGATGTGATTATCGGCAGCGGATTAGGAGCTCTGATAGCATGGTTCCAGATCGTATACGGACCAACATGGGACAATTGGATTCTGGAAGCGTCAGGAAAAGAAGTGCTGCTTTTAGTTCTGGTTGTGCTGGTCTTGATCCGAATACATCCCGAGCCGGCGGATGATTGTCCTTGCTTTGACGATAGTGTCTCCTTTGCTGCTGTGTTTATTGGTTGTCAGGTAGCGGCCTGGGACTTGTCAAAGTCGATGATTACCTCTGCGGAACTCACTGCTGATACCATTCCATATCGACTTGACATAGGCTGGCTTAGAACTTCTTTGCGATTTATAGTCGGCGTTCTTATCATCTTTGCTTGGAGGGAGTTTACGAAACCACTATTGTTGCGCATACTACCTCCAGTTTTCCGCGGTCTAGAGAAGGCTGGTCTTATCCTTCCTCGTCGCTTTTTCACTCACGCCTCGTAAGTACCCCCTTCCTGTTTTACAGAATTGTGACTGACCAAATCAGCGAGTACGGAAAAGTACCAGGACATCTCAAAGATGACGAGGTTCTTCCGAATTTCTCTGACATTCCTTCCATTCTTACGTCCATCCGCCATCCCCGCCGAAGAGCTATTTCGATTGGACCTCAGTCTGAGGCCGACGCATATGAGACATTGGCATATAGAGAGAAGCGACGACGGGAGAGTATCTCTGATAACTATGGCTTGTCTGGTATGTTCCCGCGACCTGTTGGTCGAGATGGTACTAATTGATTCAGGCAAACATCGTCAGGCTAGCAAGCACTCCGTGTCCAAATTGGAGGAATACGAGTCGCAAATGGGAACCGTCAGTCCTCGACAAAGTCCTGATGCTCCGACCTCTACCCAAACAAGCTCGGCATTCGAGGAAACAGCCAATGGATCCTCCACCGAAGATGAAGCACAAATGTTTTCCATGATCAAGAAGCCTCGTGTCCGGTATGATGTAGAGGTTGTTACGCGGTTAATTGTTTATATGGGTAAGTTTTCCCCGTTTGAGGAGTAATTTATACAATCTGCTAACTCATCCAGGCATTGGCGTGATCGTGGTCGATGTTATGGCGTATGTTTTTGATGTTATCGGCCTGGCACCTTGAACGCTAGGAACGTAATGGTGATGACTACTACTGATTTTTATTTTTCTGATTACATCCATTATTCTTGTTTTAATATTTACTGGACATAGTTTATTTCTGCGTTTTGTTTATACATTTGCTTCCTAATGGTTCTGACTCTATTTGTACCTGATTTATGTTTTTGTACGGAGTGGTACTATGATTGTTCAGAAGATAGAGATGCGACTTTCAGACCTCATGAATCTATTCCAAATTATAAACTCTTAAGCTTCAAATCGCATTACAAGCTAACCCTTCCCTCCCCTCCCTTTACTATAAACGAATCCTAGTTTCTACAGACATCTAACTATGCGGTAGTCTCCTATGGAACATGGATCAAATATATATAGTAGCATAACTATTTCACCGGCTGGAGCACTATGTAACAATTTCCTAGGTATATTTAGTCCAACATTGTCCTCACTCAAGTGCACCAAGAGTAGACAGCTTGTCTCGTAATTATCAAGTTTCTCTGTATGCTTCAAAGTTTAGCAGGCTTATCTTATCGATGTCAGCCGCATCACGTGCCGACATAGCGCGGGAGCTTAGGCGCGCTTGGAGCTGTCAGTAAAGCTTCAATTTCCTCCACGCTATCAACCAGCACCGTTTGCGCCTCGCTCTCCCGGCCATCATTGCCCGCCACAACCTACCTCATTCTCTCCTCAACATGACAACAAACACACGGCCAATCACCAAAGAGAGAAAAGAATTGCCCTGTGCCCCATATTATCGACCTAGTCCAAATTGAGTTGCAACAAAGTCGATACAAACAATATCGACGGACTTTACCGTATGTCCTTCTCTCTTACTCTCTGTCACCTCATTGCCCTGCCATCTTTTACAATCGCCGGGGCAAAGCTTTCGCTTACCTCTCCTTTCACACTGTCTTTCCTCTCCTCTCAAAATTGTTGTAACTTCCCATCTCCATCTTCTTTCAACATCAATTCCAAAGCTTTCCATCAGGCGAGTTTCTGAGCTGTCAATTACAAAGATTCGACGCCGAAATCCTTTTTTTTTCTTTCATTTCAACTTCAAAGACCTCTTTCTCTCGTGTTTAGGTCGCCTACGACGCGTCCAAACCTCGTTCTCTCTTGACCTTCTCCTACACCCAACCGATCTTCTTACTCTCGAAAATCCTCGTCTATTCTCTCGTTGATCTCGTCGATCTCGTCGATCTCTTATTCTCAAATAACTGCTTTCCGTTCCTCCATACTTTTTTTTCCATGGACACTCGTCCTTCTTTCAAAAGGTTCGCACGTGGTATTTGGGAAGCAAGCTCTTTCACGACTTGCTGAGATTATTGGCATATTTTTTCTCTCGTCGAAATTCATTATCGTCATTACATACAGCGGAGGACTGTACATAAACAACAAACAAAGGTCCATTTTTCTCAAGAAAATAGGGAAAATGGACCAAGATACTGACATCGATATGGGGGGTACACAAGACTCCCTCCAGCCTCCCATTCCAGCAAACACCTCCAATATTCTTGCCGATAGACCGGTACTGCATGCTACTCTCGAAGATTATGGTCCAGTGGTTGAGAACCTGAAAAAGCCATTTGTTTTCCCATCCCAAGCCTCTGAGCGGCCACGATCACAAAAGCGTCCTCCTCCAGATTGGTTACTCTATGGTCCTAGACGTCGTTCGACCAAGGTCGAATTACCAGCGCGTCGTGAAGGGCCTAATTACGGTTTCGACCTGGGAACCTACAACCCACGAACACCAAGTTCCAGCTTTGCAGGAAGGTCGTTTACAGGGCATCCCAGAGACAAGGCAATGTTCCGACCTGGGCGAATTCCTCACATGTTTTCACCAGACCTGAGCCCAACTGAAATTCGTCGATGGGAGCGTGAACGAAGAAAATCTATTTTCGATTACGGGTCTGGCAATACCAATATCGATCTCCGAGCAATGTTCGCAGAGAGTCGGGTTGATAGGCTTCGACAGGAATACGCTGAAAACCCGATCCTAACACCACCTGAGAAGAAACTTCGGATCGATCCTGATCTAGAAGTCGCACGTTTACGCAGACCTATTATTGGAGGCTCTGGACAGCGTAATCCTTGGGATGGTTACATCTTAGAGCATAAGCGTTCATTAACCCGCGATCCTTTTCGCAAACGTCGAGATGCAGACGGCGAGGGTTCAGAACCTAAGCGTTCTCGTTTCAATGGGGATGGTACAGACGCAGACTCTCCTCGAACGCCAGTACGAGGGCCAATCCCAGGTGCATGGCCAGAAGAAGATCCCGGCGTTGAGCCAAGTGCTCTTCAACGGAAAATCGTCCTCGCTACAGGTTCTATTTATGTTCAAATCCGTCGGATCACTGGCCTCGTTCGACGTGCTCATCGAGCTGTAAAGCAGGGCATCAGAGCCAGTACCCGCTTTGCCGTTACTGTTGGAGAACGCATTAGAGAGACTCGACAGATACAGGATGTCGAAGGACCGCCAGATATCATTATGGCCACCGATGATGATGCGTTAGCTGCCAATGATCAATTGCAGACTGATATGGATGCGGGTGTCCCTTCCGATTACCTTGATATGACAGACTCCGCCGATAATTCTTCTGCTCAATTGCAATCCGAGCTTCTTGATCATACTTCTCGCTTGTCTACACGTACTGCCACTGCTGCACAAACTACTGCGACCTCTGCTAACATAATGGTTCTAGATCACATTACTCAAGACGAAGCCATGTCGGACACAAGCGTCTCAGTTCCGGAGGTGCATCCGGCTTCCACTCCTCAAATTCAACCTGCAACTTCTACTGCTGAGGTGTCGACCACGTCCGTTACTGAGGAGCACTCTGATGTGCCCTCCACTACTGAGGCTCAGCCCACGTCTGCTGCGGAGGTGCAAGAGGGGCCTACTTCCTCCATGGTCCCAGCCTTGGAAATGGACGACGAATTCGAAATGGAGGCGTTCCAACAGATGATTATGCAAGATGCTGGTCGCGACGACTCCTCATTTCCTAGTCTTTCCGATTCGATCACTTGGCTTACACGCTTCGAGCAACCGGCAGCAGAGGGTGATCCAGGAGCAAATCTTGACGTGGAGGTCAACAAACCTGAAACCGCTCAGGAGCACGCCGAAGAAGCACAAGAGTCTTCTTCAGTTGTGGCACAGGAGTCCGCCACCGATACTGTCCAGACCACTGTCGAGACCACTACTCAAATTGAAGAGCAGACTGTCGAAGAAATTCCTGGCCCTGTGACACCACCTCCACCACCAGCCGAAGATGAAGAAAGGATCAAAACTCCAGAAGAAGAAGAAGCAGCGTGGCTGGCTTATAGAGCTCGACGACTTCCTTTTGAATTAGCTGATTCTCTCGATGAGCTGGAAGACGCAGAGTATGCGCAAAAGATGCATATCTGGAGAAAGCACAACGGTCAAAAGAGATCCAAGAAAGCCGAAGAACTACTTAGGGAGGAGCGAAGAATAGATGAAACAGCCGACCAACTTGCGGCTACCGCTCTCCAGACCCCAGCACCCCCGAAACGAGTGACATGGATAGATGACGATATCGACTTTCGCTCTCCTTCTGCAGTTCAATGGTTCGCAAGAGAATCTCCACCTGCCCACGTCGGACTTCGTCTTCGTGGTGAACCCGCATTCAGGCGTGGCTATGAACAATTCAACGCAAGTGTACAGCGAAGACAAGAAGAATGGGAACGCAGAAAACAAAAAGAGCTCATCCAAGAAAGACGTCAATCCCTCAACCGCGTCGGTATACCTGACGGAGAAAGTCCAGTCCGACCTTTGACGGCTGAATGGGAACAACGCTTGGATTCGGCAATGTCTGGCCCAGCGAATCGCGTCTTAGCATCAACAGGAGATGCAGATCTTACGAAGCAAAAGCTCAATACTTGCTACTCACCTTTGGCTTGGTTGAACGATGAAGTTATCAACGCCCATCTGACATACACTGTTGAACATCTCCGCCGGAAGGCAAACAACCTTGCACGAAATGTTACACCAAAATACCACGCTTTCAACAGTTTCTTCTACAGTTCCTTACGTCGAAATGGTTATGCAGGTGTCCAGCGTTGGGCTCGACGCGGAAAGATTGGCGGAAAAGACCTTTTGAACGTTGAAACTGTCTTCATTCCCGTCCATGAAGGTGCACATTGGACTTTGCTCGTTGTCAGTCCCAAAATGAGGACTATTGAGTACTTTGACTCCCTTGGAGGAATCCCAGATTCGTTCGTACACAATATCAAGATCTGGCTCAAGCAAGAACTGGGAGATCTTTACAAGGAGTCTGAATGGGTATTTCTCGACACACCGTCGCCTCAACAAGACAACGGAAGTGATTGCGGTGTGTTTCTTCTTACGACTGCCAAAGCTATCGCCCTTGGCTTGAAACCAACCATCTACGGGCCTGAGCAAATTCCTCTTATTAGAAAGAAGATCGTTGCAGAGATACTCAACGGAGGCCTCACTGGGGATTTTGACCCCGTGGGGTCCTACAGATTTGTACAATTATAGTTTTTTGGTGTTTTTTTTGTATGGTTTTTGGCTTTCGGTGTGATCCTTTTTCGATTCTTTTTCTTTTTTCCTTGTTTTCATGTATGAATACCATGTACTATGGGATGGACCCTCCCCACCCAACACTCAATTCCTCGATGTGCCACTACGAGGAGGGGGGTTCCATCCCATAGAATCACTTCGTGTATAAATTTCATGTACTATGGGATGGAGCCCCCAGTGTACAAGCCACAACTTCGGTTGTAATGGGGGTCCATCCCATAGAAATCTCTCCATGTACAAATCACTTCATGTACTATGGGATGGACCCCTACAAGCCACTCCTCGACATACCACTATGAGGAGGGGGTCTATCCCATAGAAATTCTTCATGCTTTTTCATGCTCTATGGGATGGACCCCCTACAAGCCACTCCTCAATATGCAATTACGAGGAGGGGGTCCATCCCATAGAAATTTCTTCTTCGTGTACAAATTTCATGTACTATGGGATGGACCCCGTCCCCAAAACCACTCATCGCTGTCTCATCGCTGTCCCACTACACTACAGCGAAGGGGGTCCATCCCATAGAATTTTCTTTTTCCTCTTTTCCTACGACGACACGAATGTCTTTGATGTTATGAAGCGACGAAATGACTTTGATCTGTGATACCCCCGATGCTAGTTGAGGTCGTTCTCTTTTGAATTTGGATCTGGATTCGGAGTTTGGTTTTGGGAATTCCTCCTAGCATCACACTTTGGCGTTTTGCATGTATTATACACTTTGGATTTGCGAGGTCCTCCTGGTCAAATGCTTGGTTTGAATTGTGAGTTGGAGTTGGGTTGAGGTGGTGATGCGACCGCAATTTCTTGGTTGATGGGCTTTGCCCTCCTGAGCATTGATCGAGTTGCGGTGGTGGTGATGGCTTGTATGTACATATTATTTTCTGACATGTAGGGCCTCTGAGCTACGGCTTTGTATGATATAGGAGAAATAAAACTGTTGATGAGCGATAGTATCCTCTGTAGAAAGTAGATATCTTGAAGATGTAAATGACGGTAGAGTGTGGCTGTATCTATTCTTTTCTGGCCCTGTGAGTGTTTCTGAGAACACCCTTTTGCTACGGCTTTGTATAAGCTGGCTAGATCAAGAATTCTGTTGATAATTCATTTTCCGGCAGAAGTAGAAGATGTCAACATTGAAGGTAATTGAAACTTTTTGTGTATTCTAATGGTATACACTCTATCGATACAACTTTCAATCCAGAATGCGCCAAACTACAGGCTCGTCCATCATCTAAAAATATAAGCAAGTCGCTCACATCTCCGGTACACCAGGAGTCTTGACACCATCAATCCGGCAGACAACATTGCAAGGCCGCGGTGCCTCGCCCGTCAGGTTATACGCAATCTCAATCCATTCAATCCCCAAATGTACGCTGTTTCCCACTGTCAAATTACCCGACCACAAACCACCATCACTCCAGATGTTGACAATCAATCTACTAGGATCGACGGGGACACCATATGCCAGACTAGCCTGTAGCCGATCCTCGACGTACCAGCGAGACATACCGGGAAGCCAATCGAGACGATAAGTTGACCATTGTGTCCATGGAACGTGAGCATCGACTGCGACTTGAGAGCCCGGTATGACGATATTGCGAATTGGGTCGTAGTCCGGTTGATTGGCGTAGTGTGCGCGGTTTGGAGGGTCCGAAGTAAGGATTTCAATATCTGATTCGCTCGTTCGTGAGAAGAAGGTGAATATGCCGACACAGGCACCAGTTGACGGTGGTAATCGTGCCGCAATGCGTTGAAAGCGAGGGTCTTCCTGAATACGCATGTCTGCCATCTCGTCGTTTCTCTTCCCAAAGGCCTTGTTCTCAATCAACGGCGGCGAGAGGATGGGTTCGTCGTTTCCGAGAATACGAAGTCGAACACGGAAAGAAACGTGCATGAAATTCGAAATATTCGTCTCGATTTCTGCAGTCGAGGAGTAGCGTTCGAATCTTTTAGTTCGCATAGCCAGGAAGCTGGTACCGCCAGCCAGGGACCTCGTCAGAAAGGCATTCTGGTTCGAGTTCGCGATAGGGATAGGGAAAAGCTGAGAACCACTGCGTTGCCAGTCCTGGATGAGCCACTCGGCTGCAAACGGTGTATCTTTGAGCAATATAGGTGCGGCATTGATGTCGTTATTCTCGGTTGCAGTGCTGGCATCTGCTTGCGTGATGGGTTGAAACTTGAAGTCTTTGGCCGCTAGAAGATTGAGAGGAACCTGTCGGAAATCCCAGAAGCGGTGATGCTGGAAATATCCAGCGTCGGGGCCTGAAACGCTGTAGCAGTCACAGGGTGGTCCTCTTTTCTCGGTAGACGAGTCTGTTGAGAAGGGTGTCTGGACGGATCGAGCGGCCGACACAGTCGTCAGGGTTATCAGAACGAAGAAGGTGAGATAGTATTGCATGGTGATAGCATATAGAACGTTGTAGTTCTGTCCGATTATATATGCGTTGTAATGTTGTTACTTTGATCATCCATGTCTTGTGAAGTGTTGTGTTTTCGTTCCGATCGAGTCGATTGACCTTTCCATATTGGCTGTGTCGGGGAAGGAGCGACCTGTCTATTGCACGGACATTAGGCAGGTACGCAAGAAAAGAGCCATTATTGTCTGTAGAATGAGTGGGAGTAACTGCAAAGAATTGTAAGGCTTCATCTGCTGTTTTAACCCTCAGTATCGCGACTGGCCGGACATGAAAGGCTGCGATCTCAGCCACCAGCATATTCGACTCTTATATCGGCATACTTACCAGTCAATCGAACAGATCTGCATGAATTTAGATCATTTTTAATCATCTAACCATCACGATACCTAGGTTAGGGCAACTTAGGGCAAATTTCCTCAATAGGAAAACATTGCTAAATCTGGGAAGTTCTGTGGCAATGCGAAGATTACACGGCAGCGCGGTAAATACAGCGTAACGCAAATACGAACATGCAAGAATCAGCGTCACCTCAGCCATGCAGCTGGTCATTGCAGAAGGCGCTGGTCCAATAACATAGCGGCCACGCAGTCCGAAAGCGGGGGCTGAGACTTATCCCGCACTTCAATTGGCTCTTTCAGTAATACGGGCCGAAGCCAAACAAGCTAGCGATACTAGCGCATACATACAAGACAAAAGCGTAGGAATGACCGGGTGAGGCCCAACCCTCCCACAAAGAGGGCGAATTCTCCTTTATTTCGCTCTTCCGCCTCTTCTGCCCATACAATCTCTCTCTGCTGCCCCTTCAAGAGACCGCAAACCCTACATTTCCTCTCTAGATATCCCCAATTTCGTCCTAAAGATGAACATTACGTGTTGAATTTCAATACAGTAACCGCCTGACAATGACCACAACCCTTGAAAGAAGCCTCTCGAGAGCTTCCAGCATGTCCATATCCGTTTCCAGTCCTCTACTCTCTGTCCACCGCGATATCACACCCCCAGCCATGCCCGACGCGGGCGTGGCTCACCTCCATGACCGCTTGAACTATCTGGATTCCCGAATAAGCGAGCTTCGCTCGGTAATATTGACCAAAGACTCCTATGTCGAACGCCGAAACAGAGAAGATCTATACATCCGACGCGAATTCGAGACGCAAAGAACCATCTCCGAACGTATCGATGTGGGCGTGACCATCCTCAAGACCGAGCTGAATCAAATCCGGAACAGCGTCTCGTCGTTGAATGGGGATACAGCGTTCCTACGCAACGACGTCGCGCGTCTCCAGAAGAATGTCCAACAGTTACAAGTCGACACTGCTTTTCTGCGTAACGATGTCACTCGCCTTCAAAAGAGCGTCCTACAGATACAAGTCGAATTGGAAGCTCTGAAATCGGAGGTTTGTGGCTGTCGTACGGAGATTAAGCAGTTGCACACGACTGTCCAGCAGTTGCATACGGCAGTCAATCAATCCGAACGCGTTCGATTCAATTCATTAGCGACTACGGTCCATGCTCCGATAAATGCTGTCCCCAAGATTGATCAAGATGGAACGTTACGATACCCTAATTGGTTCCCTAGGACTGTGTGGCGTTTTTGGTGTCTGAAGAAACGCAGTCGAAGTGAGTGCAGTCTAGACTTTGTAATCAATGACGCGTGTCATTCTAACTTGTTGTTGAAGTTGATCGCCTGCTTGAACTCGCCGAGTTCTATGAAGTCGAAGGATATGAATACTGGGGTCGAAATCATCTTGATGATTTCGTCCCCTGGGATGACGATGACGATTCAAGTGATTATAGCGACCACCCAAACAATCTCACACGTGCAGAGGCAGTGTATCAATATCCTGAAGCGTGTCACCAAGCTCTTGCCGCTACCTTGGGGTTGAATTATCACAAGATTCGCAAAGCTGTTGGAGAAAGCCCTAATTCACGGATAGCCACTGCCACGAAGCGACCTGTCGATGACGTGGTGTCTAACCCTCAGGTATCGTCTAAACAGAAGCAAGTCAAGATTGGCAGACGTCCGCGCGATGTCTCGCCGACTTTGCTACAGAGGCTCGTCTACGGCGTCCCATCTGTAGCGTCCAAGTCCGTTTCTTCGGAACTTGAGGACAGGCTTGTGTGGCGTGAACATCCACGCGAGGGATCTGAGATATCAGACGAAGCACTATCCAAGTTGAAGGGGCTTTCAAGCGATATAGGATCGATACTGCGCGCCATTGAACGTGGGAAGCTCTACGTCAAATCCGAGCAGATGCATGCTTCTCCTATAGAGTCGCGTGCACGACACGACATCAAGGGCGAGAGATCTGAATCTCCAATGGCTGTGGAAGAAGAAGTTCGATCAACACATACGGTTTCGACTGAGATTATATCGCCGACCGGATCTCTTCCAGACACTGCCAGTATGATGTCGTAATCATCCATCTATAATCCTTTATCCCCCCTCCCCCTTTTTGCATATTGTACAGCATTTACGGCGTTTTATTTGATTGGAAGATACCCTGCATAGCGAACTGGTTTGAAGGTGATTGTTGGATATGATGATGGATATACTAACCATTTTATACTATATACATTGTAAATATTCTTTGCATGAGTGTATATATGTGAAATGGACCGAAACTTACTAACTCGTCCGTTGTATTACTACTACTCGGCAGATCGAGTAAAACTAGGCATCGTGTTTGGGATATGCTAGGGAAGTATCACGCTATGATCCACGAGCGATTCATCCTGGGTTTCGTTTCTTCCAGCCGCAACTTCAGCTTCGTCTTCGTTCTCGTTTCCGTCCTCAGATTCATCCTCGTCACTAGACTCCTCACTCGACGAACCCTCACTACTTGTATAATCCTCCTCCTCTTCATCTCCATTCCCACTATTCTCATCCTCATCCTCAACTTCACCCGGACGATCCTTCAAATAAACCTCTTCCAAGATAAACCTCCTCTTACCAGATACCCCTGACATCGCCACACCACCCTCCGTATCTGTTTCCAGCTGACGCAAATCACCTTTCAAAACAAATATACTCGGAAACTCAAGCACGCTTTTCCCACGAAGAACATCGCGTAAAGTCGCTGATGGTTCTAGCGGTACCAGGACAATATTTATTGTAGCCGCTCGATGACGATGGAGGTATAAGTAGACGTTGCGGTGGGAATTGTTCGCTTTTTCTGTAGAGGACTGTTGCTCGTCCGTAGGTATATTGTTACGGTCACTATTTGAAATAGGGAAGACTCGATCGTAGGCTTCTTTCAACGGCGTAGTCTCCAGACAAGGTCTGACAATCGTCTGTCCGGTAGCTGGCACAATCCATTCCACGCTCCAGTTTAGGCATTTATGTCTATTCCGTCAGTTCCAGCACATTTCCAGCAAAGGGGAGAAACATACTTAGGATGGACCCTGGAATGATTCATCTTCCTCCTCGATAATCCCCCAGGAGCACGCACAAGCTTAACACCAGCCTCTGCAGCAGCACGCACAAACCCAAGTTCACCTTTCACCATCCTCGGCGCCGCATTGGCATTCTTATCCCCTCTTTTCCTTTTCTTCCCACCATTCTCGGCAGTAGTCTTGAGCATATACTCATGCTCCAACTCAATCCCTCTATTCTCCGCGTCTCGCTCCGCACGTTCCAAACTCCGCTCAATGCCCGTGATGAAATTAAAGTCACGATCAAACGATACCTCCGTCGCGAGTTGGGAGCGGGTTAGGTATGCTGCTGGATCGCGGACGCCGGTGCATGAGGACCAGGTTTTGTGTTTCCGGGTGCAAGGCAGGGAGCATGTGCGGATGGAGCAGCGGGGACAGCGGTATTTGGGGGTATTGATGTGGCTGTTTTTTGAGTTAGAATGGTATAAAATTATTGGTGGATTGAAAGGATTACCAGATATTGCAGAGTTGGGAGAGGAGGGAATCTTCGGACATTGTGGTTGTGATTAGGGTGTTGACTTGGTTGGAAGAGTTGGCGATGACGGAAAGCAGGAGATATTTTCTTATCGGCTGGCTTATCGATAAACTGGTAGATAAGGCGAAGGTCCCATTTCAATTCATTCTTCGACTACATATATGCATCCTCTTTCTTCTAATGTTTTCAATCCACTACCATTCTCAACATCACATAATCCACATTATCATGTCCAGCTGCTACTTAGGCCTCTCTTCCACTCTTATAGTGCGACTTTGTAAAGATCATGTGGCCCTCGGACCGATATTTATCCGTACAGGATAGAAGATCTCACTCCTTAAGATAGTTTTCCCTTAGATATAGACAAGCAGACAGAGAATACGAACGTTGAGAACGCTCTACCAAGAATCCCTCATTTCCCAAATGGGAAGCGTACAACTGATATCTCTACTACTGCTCATAATCCTTGGCAGCCAGATCTTCCTCTGAATTCTTTACAGACTTTTACGCGCAAGATAATCCCAATATGTAAGGATATCCGGTGTATCCAATTCAACTGTCCACCATAACGGTCTGTATGAAAAAGAGCAATTGGTGATGTGTGGAAGAGACGTTTGAAGAGCCTGGACGAAGGAAAGCAGGAGATGCGGAGTTTTAAGACACGAAAAGAGCGAGTAAATTCTCCTTAGGTAATGAACGCCTGAGAAAATATTCACAACTGTGTTGAGACGTTAACGAGCTCTGATCCTATTGCTGTGAATAGATTCAAGGTTATATAGACACTACTGAGGAGCATCGTATGCTTTAATGGAAACCTTGTCAGCTATGATTATTCTGCTTTGTATACCATACACTTGGTTTAATCTCATACAACGATCTTCCCCGGTCTCGATATCCTAAAGCTACGTTGTCCATTTCATCTGCCATGCCGCACTCTTTCTAGAGACTCTAGACTCTCATCAAGGCTGAAACTCTGCATTGTCATTGCCTCGTCGTTTCGGGCGTAGATAATCTACAGCCCTTTCAAGCGCAGCCGCGCGTCGTGCAGAGTACAATTTCCTTTAAAACACAGTCATACCCAGTTCTACCTCTTGTGATCCACCGATATCTTTGAATCTTGCTCGTTCGCTCTTTGGTATCATATCGATGATGCGTATAGTTAGTTGTGTTCTGATTTCTGATCGCCTACCAGACGGAGGGAATATTGCCTGTCTCGCCTGAGTGTCAGGAGGCAGAACCACCAGCTAGAAATATCTGATAGAAATAGGGAGTGGGATAAAAGTTGAAGTTGGAAAAGGAAGAGACATAGGGAAGGAGGGGAATTTATACCCCTGACAGACGCCCTAGCAAAACCTGCTTCCACGTC
Source organism: Talaromyces stipitatus ATCC 10500 (assembly GCF_000003125.1). Lineage (NCBI taxonomy): Eukaryota > Fungi > Ascomycota > Eurotiomycetes > Eurotiales > Trichocomaceae > Talaromyces > Talaromyces stipitatus. The sequence continues at coordinate 888,288 of NW_002990120.1, read as the reverse complement.
CCAACGTTGAACCGTTCACCGGGAGCGTCCCGGCCGTTCATCTCATCTCATGAAAGACTCGCCATTGCCCTGAAACGATTCTCTCCCTCGCCAGTCAAACATAAAGTTTGGTCTCTATCTGGATACTCAGCATACGCCCTGTAAACGGCCAAACCCATCTCCAGCCCATCATGATCATTCCTGGAGCGTGAGGTCTGATACGCCTTGAGATTTCCTGCCACATTCGGTGGTTGGAAAGGCGCAGGTAAGATCGGGGAAGACCGATCAATCATTGTTCGTATCAAACGGAATACTTCAGTACACCAGAGCCAGACTGTCCATATCAAAACAAAGAATCCACTTGGCTATGTTGTATTATTGAATATCAATTTCATTCGGGTGGATTACCCCAGAGACTGAACAACCAGGCGGCTCTAAGCTGTCTTGTCTTCAGACAGAGACAGAAATAATATCAGCCTATCAAAGAATCAGCTCTCACTCATCAGAAAGAAGCTGCTAAGGAACTTGATAAACCACAGAAAATAGACGCATTCTGTAGAATCTAGAGTTGTCTCACCATAGAGGAGTCGATTAGGGTACCATCCCCCAAACCCTAGCCCTAAGTACCGCAGCCACTCTAATAAGTCCGCACCCTCTTCCACTGGCAGTATTCAGGCCACTGACCAAAAGATGAGTAATACAACAAGTCATCAGTAGGCTTACTCAGTCTAGGCAACCAGATCATGAGTAATCGACATCAGCAAAGTCATCCCGCCGCTAGCTACCTACCCAACAGCCCTACATGACCACATATACAAGATTACAGAGTTACAATCGGAGGATAAATATAGAAAATCTTATCAATAATATGTATGCCAACTAACTATGCGATGTAAATGCAATGCAAACAAAGCGATATAAATGCTATCCTAATAATGCAAACGCTAAACCAAGATGCCAGAAAGCCAAACCAAGCAAACAAAAAATGGTATCGTAGCGAATATTAGAACGAGGAACAACGAGAAATACATGAGGGGGTATATCAGAAAAGGAAGTTGGTATCAAGAAGAGACGAAGCAAAACAAACAGCAGGCCGGAAAGCAGAAACTCCATCGCTTTGAATGGAAAAAGACAGCAAGGGCAAAAAGAAGAAAAAAAGACGACATTCGGATTATGACCGGATTATGGATAGAGGGGTAAAATGCCAGATAAGGTAGGGTAAATGAGTCACAAGTGTTGTTGGTGAAGATTGAGTAGCGGTGAGTGTCAAGATGGATGGTCGGAGGACGCTGCACCGTAAGAAAAAAAGAGATAGCCGCGGGTCGCGCTGTAATGACGATACCGTATTGTATTGTACGGGTGTGGTCACGGCCCAACGGGAAGGTTTACCGGTACTTCATCTCACCGAGGTGAATGAATACGGCGCGTTGAAGAAAGCAATGGTCGACGTAGAAAGTCGAGTAGATGAACTGGCATGATGAGCAGAGAAGCGAATGCGCCCGGCGCAGGTTGTACACACGTACATGTAAACATGTAGATAACGTATGTAAACAATCACATGCGACCAGAAGAAGTCTTTGTCGACGACGAAGAAGACCGATGTTTCTTTCCCGCGATCATAACAGGACGCTTCTTCTTCGTACTTCGCTTCGCATTCTCACGCTCTGCCGCGGCTAACTGTGCCATTTTGAACGCCTGTTGGGCGCGCGCATGTGCATGCACATGTGCCAGAAACCGAGCCCGTCGCTCATCCTCCTCTGCTGCGGCGCGCATCATTTGGATTTGCTCTTCGGTCGTGAGATCGTCTGCTCCCGAAGGCAGACAGACTGGATCTGAGGCAGCGGATTCTTCGTCGATGGCACTTTCAGAAGGTGGTGTAAGAGGTAGATCAGTGGGGAAGAGGTCTTCGTCGGAGAGATAGGAGCTTGCTGTTGATTCTTCAGAGTCGGGACTGAGCAGGGATGGTCTGTTGGGCCAGGAGGGGAAAGCACAGGCTGAGCTCATTCCCATGGCGCTGGAGAAGGAGGATTTGCGAGGCGTGATGTCGAGAAGACCGTCGTTGGGGGTTGGTGGGGGAGGAGGTGGTGGCAGTGATGATGGTGAGGGCGAGGATGATGTGCTCCCGCTGAAACTGTAGCTGAACCTCATGTTGTCTTTGTGTAGTGTATTCGTGTGGTGTGGAGATGACAGATGTGTGGAGGTCAGGGAGAAGAGGCGCGGTTATATACAAAAATAATTGTATACGCGACAATCAATACGGGGAAAGTCCCGGCAATCGGGTGTGGGGGGGGTTCGCTTTAACCGCTTCTGGCAGAACGGCGTGTTTCCGAGAATTCGTAACAGTCCGGAGAAGACTTTTGGTGGTAGTGGATTTCGTACGTATTTGCAAGTTTGGAGAATAGGAAAAGAAAAGAGGGACAAGACAGATAAATAGATAACAGCGATAAAGAGCGGTGACAATCAAACGGCCCCTGCAGCACCGCGAGGATGCAACAATAACAGATAATAGGGCGAGAGGCTTGCAGCAGTGTTAGCCCCGTGGAGCGGTCCGATGTGACGGTCAGCCTGACTTGGGTGGGGGATAAAATCGTAGCCGACAGAAAATCCGCTAGAGTATTTTCAATTAGCAGCGCTTGCCGTGGTTCTAGTCGGGTCTATTTTCTGGTTGGTGTGATCTGGCAGTTCAATAGGCGGTGTCGATAGTCCAATGTCGTGCCGCAAACACACTTCTGTTGTCTCGTTTGTTGTTGTTTTTCTTTTTTTTTTTTTTTTTTTTGCGGACTGACTCACTCGAGCGACGAACAGGATTATATAGACAGACAGAATCTGGGGGTGCACAGACAGTCAAGCAAGGTTGGAATGTGTAAAAAATTAGTAATTTCTGCTTCCGGTGCAACAGATTCCGATATACTTTATCGATAACCGCCGCAAGGGATGAAGCGGTCTACCTTGCGGTATGCCAAACACCTCACACAGCAGGATGCACTGGCTCTTTCCCCGGCCGATCGATCAGTCAGTGCGGTGTGGATGGATTTGTCAAGTTTGAAATGCGTCTGATCCAGGATATTTATCGTGACTGACTCTGTTTTGAAGGATCTAGCCCGGCAAGTTGCACCAACGGAGCTTGGGCGCGCGCTCTTTGTCTTCTTGACCTTTGTCTGCTAAGCTCTGTTGACAGCCCTTTTGACGAATTCGATAGATCGAATACTCAATATCAATCGAGCTCAACTAGCAGAAAATGCGACCTGTCTGGACCAGTCGGGACTGTTGGCAAGTATTGAACGGGCTCGGGGGCCGTGTGTACTGAACAGATCGATTTTGAAGTGGTATATACCTCTGGGAACTACACTTATATACATGGCATTTCAGATTATTGATTCGTACCCAAACGCAGCAACATCCACTGCCTTCCAACACAATGGGTCCAGGGGAAGCGGGAAGCGGACCGCACCATGCTGTCGGGATAATCCTACGATAGTAGCTTATACTACTCCGTATAGTAATTTCTTTTCTTTTTTCAATTATGGTCTACCCCAGCCGCTACATAAGTTACTTGAATAGGTAATACGGCAACAAGGACAGGATACCCCGGTTGATTTTGCTGTTGCCATGAGACTCGTATGAAGTTTCTGAAGTATTCACTACACTATTCACTTTTCCAAGGACAATAATCCTAGCTTTAGACGGTTAGGACGTCCGTAGTCAGCTCTATTCTTCCCAAAGCGTAAAGCAGCCTTGACGGGTATTTTCGCCCTGTTTCTACCCAAGATCCACCACTCCCGCCGACCTGGCAACGGTTTCAAATTAAGGAGGAATTGAGTTATTAACGAGGATGAATAGCTCCCCCTTCCCTCCCCATCGGTCCATTACTACCGTCCCAGCCTGCCGGATCCTTTGGAGACGGCACAGTGCAAGAACATACAAAACGGAACACATTCCGTCGACTTTTAAACTTTGTACTCTGCACGAATGTCCTTTTATGAGACATCTGCTGAAGTTTAGCCAGGTCCAGCCCCCCCTAGTCGATATTCCGGGGAAGCTATCGCGGTTCTTCCGCGGGAGGTCACTAGACCCAAAACAGGGATGTGAGTCCACTCCCTTGGGTACGTACTTCAGGGGGCGCGATTGCATCGATCGGCTCTGCCTCCTTACGGGCGGAAACGGGAATGTGCTGATCTATCATACTTCATGAGCATGTGCTTCCAGTTGTTTTGCACTGTCAAGTAGTATTGAGGTACTGCTTGAATTTGGGTGGAATAGTAAGTAGATGGATACGGACCGAGGTAGGTATCACTTCAAGCGCTCCGTTACGCCGACTACTCCGTCCGCACTATCGGCAGGTTTTGGCATTTCTCAAACGCAACACCAGCAACTCAATATTCAGAATGGCAGAACCAAATGTCACCCCAAACCTTGATACTGTACATACTCAATCTCCTTACTTGCCAATACTGAATATCAGGAATGATACACCGCTCTTCGTGTCGTCATCACTGCTTCTGGCATGTACACATCCGATTACCGTGCATTAAATATCTGTGTGGCTGCTTGTGGCGTCAGCCACGCAATCTGTAGAATGTCTGAAAGTGGTAGTACTCTTGTACATACTACTCCGTACATAGACCAGTTACGGAGGTGCTCGGCCAGTATTCTAATATGCGTACCATCTTTACAAAAAACAAACTTACATATTCCATGCCCCTGCACATGTTTCAATCAGCGACTGAACTCGTTGAATAGTATGTGAATCGTACTCTCAGTTCAGAGTGATATGCAATCAAGCGGATGGACGGGTAACCACACAAATCTAGACCCCAAGCTAAGGGCTTCTCCAACTAGTCCAAAAAAGGCAGTAAAAAAAAATCCCATAACCGCGCCAATCACAATTTGCGAAATTAATTAATTGCAATGGATAAATGGATGTTACCAAGATAAAATGACCGATATCTTTCCTGCAAATTGCCGGTTTATGCCGGGGTGGGAGTTGGGAGTTGTTTAGGATGTTCTAGAAGAGCTTTGGAAGTTGATTCATTTATTTGATGTCCTTAGACTGTACCTACTAGTAACTACGGAGTACTTTGCATGTAACATAGTTACTGCGACTTGGACGGAGCAAGTCGGAGGTATCGCGATGGCATGAACGATTCAACTTCCAGACAGGCAGAAGCGAAAACTGTTGGCCATATAATCTGCGGACTCCAGATACACGTGGTCAGTGTCAGCTTGTATCTTCAGCGACCCCCAACACAGCACTCAGCAGTCGCATATCCCTAATTGCAAAAGGAAAAGATACACCGCCTAGACTATTGCCGTGGAGATGACTATGTTTCGTACTTGATAGTTGAGCCGCCGGCGGCAGTCAACTCCCCCATCTTATTATTATGCGAGTTTCATCCTGCTGACTTTGCTTAGCAAATACATGTCGGTGAATCACTCGAATACGAAGTGTCTGATATATCATAAATCGTTACTAGAATGAATCAGTCTAATCAGAGCAATCAACCTAATCAGATCTTCCCATCCGGTCTTCCCCGACAGCCCTTTTTTCTGATTTATCCAATCAGATTCTCGCATTGTAGCAGATGTCGTCGATCATTTGAATATATCCTGCGATAGACGCGTTGATTGGTTGATCTGTTTGTCTGTCACTGTCACATTTTGTTCCCCCGCCAATACATACATATATAAACCCATTTATGTGATGGGCCGAGGAGATACTTAACTACTCCATACATAGTACTCTATTCATCAGGAATACTGATAACGCTTGTACCGCGATATCCTTGTCTATTCATATTGACTAGATACTCGGATGTTATGATTCAGAGTACAGCTGTCACGGTACTCTAATATTGGCGGCTAAATTTGGATAGCGGCGCGAAAAAAAAATAATTCGTCAGGAAAATAGTCACTTGATTCTGCTGGTTTGTATCTTGACCAGTCACTCGTTCCCACGGAGTTATGGCTGCTACTATTAAATAATTAAACTCGGTATATTCGTACAACCACCACAAATTCATGCTCGGCGCTTACACGGTGATACATCTTAAGAACCAGTCATCTGTCTGCGTCTGTGATTGCAAATCGATCGGATCATTTGAAATATGCACGCACCATGATCCGTGATCATATACTCCGTTCACATCTCGTCGACGATGGAATTACCTAAAAGGGAAGGTCGACTATATCGCGAGATAAGCTTCTTACTTTGTGTCATGGCAGATGACTCATATCGCCAACATGAAAGCCAACGCAAGTACACATCAAAGAAGACAAGACAAGGCGCATCGTTGGGCCACCATACACAGCCCAGATAGGATTTCAACAGCCTTGCTATCTTGAATAATATCAACGTGGCCGGGTGTCAAAAGTTCTCACCGCCAGGCCCGTTTTCGCTGGTGTCGATAGATATATCAAGGATTAGGGTTATCGGGCTGCATGAAGCCGGATACTTTTTCAGGCATATACTTCCATATCCATTTTGTTCCGATCCCGCTATTCATACGGTCTACCTTACTCACCGGAGAAATCGAACAAGATCTTGATTCTGTGTATGATGATTAATAGATGAATAATCTGGTTTCCTGGATATTTGCAGGCCAACAAGGGACAACGGCCGACACCGCCGCGTATTTGTATTTTGTAGTTGTGCGGTGCACGTGCTGGATTCCGCCTTGTCTATTTCGTGTGCTGTCACTCGGATACCATCTGAAGCGCAACGGTTGCATTTGCTGAGTTTCGATGGATGACTGCCTATGGATTCATCGGGGTAATTGGTCATGTTTAACCGTCGGTGAAACACTTGCCACTGAGACTTCCTGAACACAGAGCTTACGCGACTATTCATACGAGGAATAGAATCATGTTTTTACTTAACAGCCAAGTATCTATCTCGCGGCTCTCGCAATTGTCAGCATAGATCGTGGAGTATCGCGTTTTCGCGCCGTATTAGCATTTACATACCCTGTTACAGCAATACGAACACTTACAAACTTCGTACGGAACAATACGGGCATTTGCGCCGTTCTACTCCGTATGTATCCAGAACTCTCATAGACCTCCTCTGCTTTGTACTCTTACCAGAGAAAGAAAAACCTACTCTTCGATTAACTTTCTTTCATGGATCTCTAGAAATTTGCACATGATTACTCATAATAAAGACAATTAGCCGACGGAGACCTGAGAGTTTCGCGGAGAGTCGTTGAGTAGAAGTAGGGCCAGACTTACCCCATAGTTTGGAGACACCCCACGTTTTGTGGGGCCAGACGGTTATTTGAAGATCATATTAGTGAGTGCATCTAGTATACTATCTTCATCAGTAGTCGACTGCAGGAAATACGGAGCAGAGAATCAGAAAATATAAACTCTAGCGGTGAGACGAGGATTATGAAATAATTCACCAAATCCATCCATCAACCTATACCTCTGTATTTTGAGTAAAGTTAAATCAATGGGTAAAAGACGGGGAATATAATTTTGCCTCCTCCGCACGGAAAATATCGTGGTCGGCTACTTACCCGATGGAGAAATGGAGCGGTTTCCTATGCTAGGTATCCATGTTCTTCTGTAGCTCTGAAGATGAATTTGGTTTGATGTGGAGGTGAGTTTCTCAGTGAAGGAGTCTGTTTTATGGGTGAGCGTCCTCCCCGAGGTAGTGTGACTCGAGTGTTTGACATATTAACTCGACTGCTCGGGTGAGTTTATGGCTTTTTGGATGGAGAATTTGAGGCATGCCATTGTTCCATGGTCTAGGATATCCTATATTCCAATGTTTCTGCACGATTAGAAACTTAAATAAAGCCGTGTCTAGCCTACATGTACGTGCCCAAGTATATCGTTGACTGTCACATAGAGAAGCACTGAACGTTGAGGTCAATATCAAGAATCGACGTCTCTAGTGTCGCTAAACGAGGAATAGAGTAATATTATTTCTGTTCCTACAGTAGGTAGTCTAGAAGGTAGACAGCAATTTTCTCCTTACGATGGGAAAGTGCAGGAATCTGGGGTAGCACGTGGTGATGTAAACCCTAACGTCCATACAACATGTTTCCAAGATTACCTACCTATGTGGGAATGAATACATATGTACATAGCACTCAAGAATGACCTCGGGAGGAGATTTGAATGTTAATAATACCTCATATATAGAAGAGCTGGTATCTATCATCGACTCGGATTTGAAGTTCTAGGTATTGCTGCCCAGATGCATGTACGTAGGTAGAATATATATATGTATACACAACTATGAATTATTCATGCAGTTTGCAGCCAGTTCCATGTTGTCCTACCTAGGTAAGTAACCAATAATACACCATACTCAAAAAACCACTGTTCGCAGTCAAACACTCACGTATCAACTAAGTAGGTAGTATCTGAATTCGAATGCTTGATGAGGATATGCTGCCATCACTCCCAACTTTCTAGATCTCTTAAGCCGAACGAAGCGGCCTCGATTACATCTCTATATCCAAGTTAGATGGAACTCCTGTACAGTCAGCCCACTACAAGAGAATATCTTCATAATACTCATGATGCTATATGATACTGAGATCGGGGCATAATACACCTTCCACAAGTGTTTATACCTAACCCTGACGCAAGGCTTTGGTGTGGACCATGAGTCCCCCGTAACGGTAGCATGAAATGGTCTACACCTACATCGATTTCAAAAGACTCAGATTGATACAATAAGCCCTGTACATAATTAAGGAGACATAGAGGATGGATGCATACTGTCGCAAGCTCATCAACTCGAAATTCCAGGATCGATATAGCGTCTCAGTCCAACACCCTCTGAGCCCGTTGTGCAGCAATATCAACACATCTCTTAAGAGTTCGATCAATGGCCTGACACTCAACCCATTGACCAGCTCCTAGCTTTTGAAGGGTTGATATGTTTTCCTCGGCCTCTTCTATAGTCCAGTGTGATAGACCCGAATGAACAAGAGGAAATAAGAACTAGGGCGGGACTGCTGTCCATGTCTGCTAGCAAATCTCATCCCGTTAATGAATAACTCAAACATAAACATGCAGAGTGGTATACACAGATTCCCATGCTATCTGTCCAACCTAACTACCAATCCCCAACGAGTCCTGCTCATCTTTTACGTACACAATCCACACGATAAAATCCAAATGAATTGATCAAAGCTAATAAAAAAGTAAAATGTAAACCAGTCGTCCATTTAATACAGACATTGCGTCGAGAACAAAACCACGAGTAAGTCAAGGTAAGAAAAAAATTAAACATCCGTCAGACGAATATTGAGTGATGCTCCATAAGAGCATCAGTCGGTTAGAAAGGGTATCGAATGTTTACTATCAACATTAGTATATACATCAATACAGATGGGGAACGTCATGAAACTTACGGAAATCTCGGCCATGGTTTCGTCGCCGGTAGCTGCGGCAGCACCGTTTGTGTTGGTGGTACCTGCAGGTGCGTTCTCTGCCCCCACAAAGTAATCCTCCATCTCGGCATCCAACTCCTCTGCAGTCTTCTTACGCTGAGTGGGATTCTTGGGCTTGCGTGGGCGAGCCCGACCGCGCCGACCTCCGGCAGCGGCATTCTTAGTAGCGGTGACAGGCTTAGGTTGTGCTTTCGCTTGGCTGTTGTATTGTCAGATAAAATCCCTTATAATCTCTAGCATCAACTTACGTGACGCGCTCACTCAAAGGCTTAGGAGCGGCAACTTGAGGGGCGTGAGTTGCATCAACAACAACCTCGACCTATATCGAATGAGTATTTCATTACCCAGTCCAAGGAAGAAAAGGTACCTTCATCGGCCGTCCATCGACCAACGTTCCATTCAACTCCTTGGCAGCTTTGGCGGCAGTGTCAGGCTTGCTGAAAACGATGGATGCAATGCCACGGCTGACACCATTTTGGTTGTACGTGACGGTGACCCGTTTGACAGGGCCAACAGTTTTGACGAAATAGTCCTATAGCGAAGGCTGATCAGTATTTTAAAGCTAGGGTTGTAACCGTTGAGACGTCGAGAACAGCGAGATAAGCGTGCGTAAATCGAATCGAGATCAGACATCAGCGAGCACATAATGATAAGCTTATATGCAGTTTCCAAGTTACAGGTTTGCACCGTATGAAACAATGCGAGACACTATAGATGATCGTCCAAAAGATGAAGCCCGCCGCTGGCAATCATCGAATATGGCAGGTTGCGCCTTTTTTTCTTCTTCTCCCAAACCCAGATGAGCACGAATGTTCAGATGAATCACCATCTCATATCTAGCTCAAAGAAGTCCGCAGTCTAGCCATCAAGTGCCATATTCATTCAGGGATCCGATTTGCAAATAGAACGATCCAAGTGCGACTACCATAAATGCGCTCGCTGATGTCCGAAACGAAAGGAGAGAAAAATCCACCAAGGTAGTCGAGCGGTGTTTTACCACCTCCTGTACCGTCTGCAATGACCAACCAGGCAGTCAGCCAAATTGGCGAGCCATAGTCCTACATTATGCTTGACGCGACGGAGCTCGACTCTCCATGCAACAAGGTTCGGTCATGGAATATAGTCGCGGAGAGGAGCACCCGTCTGGTACTGGTTCACCCAACTAGCTGCGACAAGTATCGCAGGAAGCCAACGCATCTCGAAAGGTTTCGAAAGACAATAGCGATGAGACCCAAGGCGTAGCCTCTCGATTAACATACCTTGATACTGGCTTCGCTCACATCGTGCGGCTGTAGAAGTTAGCATATGCTGTACACCGTATGATCATGATTAACATACCAGTCCGCTGACGATGATCTTGCTTTCATTCACTGGAGAAGTAGGGCCGATGGCCGGCCCCTTGACAGGACCTCTGGCAGGGCCTTTAGCAGGCTTGGTGTTCTTCTTGATTCCCCCAACAGGCGCCTTGGTAGTGGTGGCCTTGGCTGTGCTGCTGCGGCGACGGTTGTTTCCGCGGGCCTGGCGACGGGATTTGGAGATGTCTTCAAGAGATTGATCGAGCTTGGAAGACATGATTATAGAGGAAAAGATGGATGATATGAATGTGTTGAAGTTGTCGCGTTGCGGCTGAATGTTGACGATGGGAGTGCTACCGCAATGAATAAGCGGTATCACGACAATAGGTTTGAGTTTTGAAAGGTGGTCAGCAAGGCTGATATGGTTTGTAAAGTAGGAGTGGTTGATGGATGGGTTGATATGCACTGGAAGATAGAACAGTGGAATGATTGATGATGATCTGACGCGGAGGGAACAGAGGGGACGAGGTTGCCTGTTAGGGGCCAAGGTGGCTTGGCAAGATCACGTGCACAATGCATTCGTCACAGACTCGAAACAAGGCATCAAGGCAGCCACCTCTTTTGCCTTGTCTGTTTGATACCTGAAAGTCATTCATTCGATTGACAGTCCATGCTCTTTCTTGAGTTTCAATTTCACGACTACAATGAGCATGAATAAGGACTGGAAGCATTGAAGTTGTTTGAAAATGAGCAATTGACTGAAGTCTGAATGTTTTGAAAGCTATTGTTCTAGATAGTCCAGAATCCAGATCAAGGTCATTACCAAACATTTGACGCATCTTCCTGACGACCAAGATCGAAGTACCTCCGATAAAGGAAACGGAAAGACAAGTAATAGAATGCCTGATATGATATCGAATGTATACAGCGAATAAATATAAGTTTATTTATTAACAACCAAGCCAATGACATGTGCGCCCAAGGGAAGAAACCAAAGCTCAAACGATCATACAAGTAATTTGCTTTCATAAATGATATCCCAACCTGCGCCATGAAACCAGAGAGAATAACAATAAAGCAAACCGCTGATTGAATTCGTAATACGTGATCAACTCTTTAGAGCTTCCAGACGGCCTCGCATTTGTGCAAGCGTTTCTTCCTGATCTTCGAACTCTTCTTGAGGAGTAACTGTTTCTTCCACAGGAATATCTGGCCGGACGGGTTCGACCTTGGACAGCTTACCCTGAAGCACTTCCTGTAGGACCTTATCGATTTCCGATTCTGCCTCTTCCAATTCATCTTCCAATAGCTCATCATTGGGTAGAGCATCATCCACCACTTCTTCAATAATACCGGCACGCACGAGCTCCGTTGAAAGCTGCCGCATCGTCGCATTAAGCTCTGGCATACGCACAAGCGTATTTACGTCCTTCATGATGCCGGCCGATTTCTGGAGACTGCCTTGTATCTTCCGCACTGAGAATGCCTCATTTACTTGCATTTGTACGCTCTGCAGTTGTGCTCGACTCGTCGTTAGTCGTGTATTCTGTCTTCGGATGCGCAATAATTCGCGTGCATATGTCTTAGTTTCTGCGGTAGCCTGTTTCGCCTGTGAGGGATTCCTTTGAGCTCGTCGAGAGGCATTGACGATTAATTGTCGCGTTTTGGTTTCTAGAGCCTTTAGTCCTGCGATATCGCGATCGAGCTGTCGGGTGTTTTGTCTAATGAGCTGATTGCATTTTCGCATCTGCTACATGTCAGTGAGTGTCCGATAAGGCAGACGTCATAATGTAGATGCACCTGTGCTTGCGGATCTGGTCCAAAGAAGACTGCCTTGAGCGCCTCCATGATTTGATGTGCGCTGGTAATGATTCTATAAATGTCCAGGGAATTTGAGACCACACTCCATCCAAATTGGTTTGCAGAGACAGTTGATAGTGGGGACTCAGTGACGTCCAAGTCCCGTGCTCGGAGGACCTCTTGGCACGCCGCCAAACTCCGACAGTCATCTTTCCCGATGTGTCACTTCAGAAATGCATTCTCTGCTGGTGCAAGTCTGTCTCCAAGAAGCATGTCCCTCTAAGGACTGTCGATTCGAGGTATTTTGAGTATTTATTTCTCATTATCAGGGGTGATGGCTTCCTCTTGGGGCAGTGTCTTAAATCACGCGCTCGTCGCTGATGATTCGGATGACTGTAGATAGAGACCTACAGCAATGAGAGCCTGGAAGTGCTCTTCTCATTTCGAAAACTCTGTCGAGAAATGCGGATATTCTATCTTATACAACCCTCGGGACCGTTGCCGGTCCAGAGGTCGCTGATCGCTGCGGCCATATAGCTTACATTAGCAGCCGAGATCGAGATTATCAGATGACAATACTAAGCAATGATTCCAAGTCTTGCGCCTCTGGATTATGTTCATGGGAGCGGGAGCGTCTATCGTTGGCTGACACACGTGGGATTTGTTCCTATCAACCCTCACTTATTTGATGATATATATACACATGAAACTGCCGCTGACGTTACCACTTAGTGTTTGGTTGTTGTCTCTGTTGAGCTATTTCGAACCCTGCGGGGGGACAGCCAACTTGATAATTGCTGGTTTCGGCGGCTTATGTCTGTCATTGAGGTGGCGGGCGAGGCTCTGTCTCCACGCAATGGCCTGTGACCGAAACTGTCCGAGTCTCGACAAGGCTCAGTGAAACGGCACAAGAAGATGATTGATTATTATGATTTGGCTTGCTTGTTGATCATACAGCGGTGTGTTGGCAGTTGCGGTGCTCGATACCCGACACGCACACTTTCCGGAAATGCACCTTTCCAACCATTTCGTTTTCTCGTTCTGTTACGCCGAATAAGAAGTCTCGAGACGCTCCTTCTGATGCAGTTAAGCGTGTGCGCGTCACAGGGCGGCGTTTGGCTGATTATTATCGAGCTGTCCATTGACTTCAGAATCATACTACCCCTCGGTCGCATCAAACTCGCTTGTGGTTGCGGTATGCATCGCTTATCTACAGCAGATTCTACACTAATCAGCTTCATAGCTTTCGCCGATGATAGTTTCTTGTTCGCGCATATTGTGCATACCTTATGAGTGCAATTTTGAGCCACGCGTGCCATCATTTATATTCTGAACTCTTACCGCTGTTTCTGTCGACGTCGGAACCTTACCAGTGGCGGAGATGGGGACAGTTAGTTGATGTACAGAGCAATTCTGAACGAAAGTTGGGTAGAGAATAAGAGACCGCGCTAGGCCATGTCATAGATAATCATTAAGTAGATGCCGCGCCGCGTGATAGCCGCTGTAGAAAGGATCCGTCCCAGTGACTCCCACTCCCGACTTCCTCGCAATTAGACTTAAGCCGCGACAACTTCTCCCACAACTCACCACCACCACCACACACCATGTCTTCTTCAGACACCTCATCATTGTCATCGGCGCCGCCGACAGACGACGAGTCCATGTCTGGAGTCACATTCGAGACCAATGGCAAAATTACAAATTATTTCAAGGAGGAGACTCCTCCGCCTCCCAAGCGCGCACCATCTCCGCCACACGAATATGTCCTCGCAGACAACCCAGATATCGCAGTACGTATTTTGAAAGTGTCCTCATGGTTGTCATATAGCTTTCTCCAGTTTGACGCGTTTTGATACAGCTATGACACGTTTGCTGATATCTTGTCCAATCTGCTAGTTTATCGTCATGTTCCGCTCGCGTTTCAGTGATGTCTTCTCAAAGTCACTCCCACATTATGGTCCACAGGATATTGAGCGAGGAGTGCAAGATACAACACCGGGAGAAAATGTGGAAAAGCTGTTATGTGCTCTTATTGGACTGGTTCTCAATCGCAAGAAAGATGTCGAGTATGACTTCCTTAGAGCTAGCTCTATGACGAGTTGCCTTGTGTTGGGGAAGAAAGCTGATAGCTTGGGTGACATAGGAAAGGACATTATCAAAGAGCTCTAGAAGAAGCAGTGCAGACCCATGCGTCACAATGGCCCCGTGCTTGGGAAGGGAAGAATCCTCTGCACGGTGGACGCAACTTCACGACCATGAATCCTGAAGAGAGGGTATGACGGTCCACTAATATTTATGTACAGCTATCTAACAAATTTAGTTATGTCTCCTCAAAGCTCTTATCTTATGGTCACTTTCCTCCTCCGATGCGGTCCAAGCGAAGATCAAAGAATCCTACAAGCAAGTACGACACGAAGACGATCTCAACCAACCATTGTCGGTACAACCATGGGGAAGGGACGAACTGAAAAGACGCTACTGGCTTGTAGAAGGCCAAGATGATACCCATTTCCGCCTCTATCGCGAGAGTAACCCAGCATTGAAGTCAAATACCTGGTGGAGTGTTGCAGGTACTATCGACGAGATCCGAGAAATTGCAGAGAAGTTGGTACAGGAGAAATCACAGCATTCGAAGAAGCTCAGTCAGAGGATTATGCAGGCAATTCCTCGGTTCGAAGCTGGAGAAGAGGTTCGTCAATACACTACCGATAATCTGCCAGTTGCTAATTGTTTTTTTTTTACCAGAAACGAAGACGACGTGATTACCGACTAGCACGCAAAGCTGCATTTACTCGTCCTGAACCGGGGTTCTCTCTCTACGAAGGCCGTACGCGTGGCAAAAAGCTTAAATATACGTATTCTGACGATGAGGGTATGTTTTCTGATGACTTACCCGCTACTCGACGATCAACACGAAACGCATCTGGTATCACGACCCCGGGCGAACCCGCAGGGCCGACGATTACAGCTAGCGGTCGACAGGTGCGAGCTCGTACTGGCGGCATATACGGAGAGTCGATCTTGAGTGGATTACGAGAAGCGGCAAGTCATGACGACGAAGATGAAGAGGTCCACCCTCAGCGTAGTACGCGCGGCCAGAACGGTTACACTTCAAGATATGCCAATGATACTAGCGATGAAGAATCAGATGCTGCATCTAGTTGGAAAGGAGACGACGAGTCGAATAACGAGAATGACTTTGAAGGCGATGACGAAGAAGAACCTAGTGAGGATGAGTCGATGCTCGATATTGATGAAGATAAGCAACATAGTCTGGTTGTTCATCTTCATTACGGCAAGACGAAACAGCAACCAAATTTGAACGAAGGTCCGCTTGCCGAGCCTAATCCAACTCTTCCAGATACAAATACTGCCAAGACAGAGGCCGTGACTGATCAGTCTAGACAAGTCGAAAAGCCAACTGCAGAAGGACATTCTCAACCAGAAGCGGCAACAAATGGGCCATCAGAGGAGAAGCAACACGAGCAGACCGTGTCCAGCTCAGCAGCAATTCCTCCGTATGAATACTCCAAAGAGAACGTGTCTGCTCAGGGCATGAAAACCGAGGATGTGAATGCCAAAGCTACACAGGAACCTCCGGTGGCACCACTTGAGCCTTCTCGAGTGCAAAATGGTCATGAGTAGATCATGCTCTCTTCAATTATATTCGGTGATCGGTTTCAAGCAAAGGAAGGTTGTACGAGTATTGTATTATGGCGCTTTTGGGTATGAATTGCCGTGGAATGGCTTATAGCGGGTGTTTTACTAGGAGAACTTTATGGAATTCACATGAGCACGGTTGAATCCAGGAATGGATTAAGCCCATCACGAAATGGCGCGGTAGGACCTGAAGACTTTCTAGAGTTCAAATCATTAAATAATCCACAGTAGGCGCCGTTCAGAGATAACATAGATATACAAACTGCTAATCTGCAGATAATTTAACACAGAAGGACATTGAATCAATCGCTAAACGCCCAGAACGCCCTTTAATGCAATTTTAAGGTCGATATCAAGCGCCCATAATATAGTTGAAACTCAAATTTCATAGTCGGCTAGTCAATCACTCGAAAACTGCGCAGTGTAAAACTATCCATGTGGTCAGAATATGCAATACTCAAGCAGTAAATTGAGACCGGCTCACATCCTGAACTCGCTCAGCGAATTTCTTATTTGACTTGATACCCTGAGGCGGAATAGGCCAATTATTCACTCCATACCACCACCTCCGTAGCCGTGTTCCGAGCGTGTTTCCATGGAGTTGAGCATTGCGATTCCAGAACCGCCATCCGCAGAGCGCAAGGGTCCAGAGTGTACCCTGTATCAGCGGAAGAAAGACCTGATCTCTGATAGTAATCCAAGTCACGCGCTGCCATGTCTCCGCACCCCTAATACTAGCTAAATAACTCTGCTCAAACCTCAAATCCGGCAAGGGGGGAAGATCTCGTCGACGAGCAGCTGGACGAAGAGCAGCGGGTCGATCAAGAATATCTGTTGCGATACTTGCTGTGTCTGAGTGATCTGCATCTTCGTAGGGCAGTTTTTCCGATGCGGCTGTGGATGGGTTGATGTCGTGTCGCGGTGAGGGATGACGTTTTATGGAGGCGGTTTGGATGGTCTCTGCAATTCCTAGGGCGGCGTGAGACATTTTGCTTATATATTATCTGTATTGGAGGAGGATTGTAGATCGATAATTAGTCTCGGTGGAATTGGATCGGAAACAGCTTTGGTTTCTTGGTATGGACTGCGATGGATATGTTGAGCTTGCAGTCCGATGGAGCTGTGTCAAGTCAAGTTCCCGGACACCGAAGGTCGGCTCCCATAGACTGACTACTCACTCCCCTCCGTCCCGCAACCCCACGTCTAAATAAAAACATATAAACCAAACATTTTTCTACTTCTCTTTTCAATTCACTCACTTGATTCCGGAAAACTGCGCAATTGTTCAAAATGGCGTCTCCTCAAGGATACCCTCTTCTCTGTCTGGAGAACCCTCTTCTCGGTTCGTACGACCTGATCGGAGTTATTGAATGAATATGCAGCTTACTTCTTAATCAGATATCCAGGGTGTTGGGTACGACTTTTCCCCTTCATTTGGCCTACAATTTCTTTCGAATTACTTGGACAGAGGCTTATAACTCGCAGTGACGACGCCCTCTTGGAAAAGTATGGTGTCAAGGCCAACGATGCCATTCTCGCCGAGGAGAAACACATGGGCCTCTATGAGGATCTTCTCCAGAACCACAATGCAAAATTGATTGCAGGTGGTGCTGCTCAGAACACCGCTCGAGGTGCCCAGGTATGACTACTTCAAAAACAAGTCAATTGTCCATCATACTCAATTTTGATTTGCCAGTACATCCTCCCCGAAAACTCTGTCGTCTACATTGGCTGCGTCGGCAAAGACAAGTACGGCGACATCCTGCGGGAAACCTGCAAAAAGGCCGGTGTCCACACCGAATACCGCATTGACGAGGTCCAGCCTACCGGGAAATGTGGTGTTATCATTACTGGCCATAACCGTAGCATGGTCACCCACCTCGCTGCTGCCAACGAATACAAACTTGACCACTTGAAACAACCCCATATCTGGTCTCTTGTTGAGAAGGCTCAGGTCTACTATGTTGGTGGATATCACTTGACGGTCTCTGTGCCGGCTATTTTGGCTCTTGCTGAAGAAGCTGCTGGGAAGAATAAGGTATCTCTCCTCTCTCACCTCTCATCCCTTAAAGGGCAACCCGCTGATGATATATGCGTAGCCATTCGTCTTCTCTCTCTCCGCCCCCTTCATCCCACAATTCTTCAAAGACCAACTCGACAGCGTAATCCCCTATGTCGACTACCTAATCGGCAACGAAACTGAAGCCCTCGCCTACTCCGAAAGTCACGGATGGGGTCTATCCGACATCGCTGAAATCGCCAAAAAACTCACCACCCTCGAAAAGAAGAATACCCAACGGTCCCGTGTTGTGATCATTACGCAGGGAACTTTACCCACGGTCACTGCTGTCGCAGGCGCAAACGGTGCCGTTGAGACGAAGGAGTACCCCGTTCATGAAATCCCCAAGGAGAAGATTAATGATACTAATGGCGCTGGGGATGCATTTGCCGGTGGATTTGTGGCTGGTATTGTGCAGGGGAAATCTTTGGAGCAGAGTATTGATCTTGGTCAATGGCTTGCGAGTTTGAGCATTCAGGAATTGGGTCCTTCGTATGCGCCCCCCTTTCTCCTTCACTGACCAATAGTACACTAACATGATTTAGATTCCCCTTCCCCAAACAAACCTACCCTCGCCAATAAATATGAGACTTCTTCCTGTTTACGACCAACCTGACGCTATCCTGACAACTTTCCAAAAACAAATTTCTATTTAATGATTCAACCCATTATATACCCTGTCTCAATTGCTTCTTAACGAAACTCAGAAGACATAGCTTTATTTCAAAACAAAACAAATTAAACTATGCGGATTTGCTTTCCTGTTGTCTTTTTCGTTCTTTCACATTCTATTCTCTTGATATGCTCTGCACATGCACATGACAGAGAACAGAGAAAAGTGGGGAAAGAAGAAGCAATTTGCAAAATGAAAAAATTAGAAAAGAATAGAAATGCAACGTCTTCAACGACGATGATTTGGTCTTTATGTACGGTATATGTTCTACTATTATCTGTGTCTACTCGAGGAGTAACATGTCAGTACAACCGGAGTAATTATCAATGATATTTCATGAAGTTTGATACAGTCGCATTGCTTATCATATTGTAAATACTAGAGTACACAGTGATCAAATACTAGGTATAGACAAAAGAATTGACATAAAGGTGTATATGAATCTTCACCCTGTTAGCTTGTGATTTGAAGAACGAAGCCAGTCACAAGGTGTGGAAACAGGAGCTGTGTCCTGTGCTTAGACAAGCATTCTTGACAGCTACCTTGTGGTAATTTAGAGAGCCGGGTCGGTTCTTTCTGGGCAGATTTTGCATGGCAAGTTCGAGTGAATTGTTCAATCGCGCTTGTCGCCGAGGTTCACAAGTATGTAGCCGGACTCGAAGATTCGACATACCCAGGTAAACCCATGATCGCTGGCTCGCGGCCGCAGATATCAATAGCAGAATCTCAATCTTTTAACGAGCCATACTTCAACCCGCCTGGCCACAGGGAGGAGTCTGCTGACCAATAGCCCCGAACCGAGCCGAACTATTCTGCGTACTTTGCCGATTATCAGAAGCATGAGACGGAGACAAGGTTGAAGCAATAAAAGCCTGATTATGCTGCGATGGATAATCATAACCTGGAACTGACTCATGCTGAAGCAGTGAAGCACGGTATGGAGGCCCGCCCTCAAATTGATTTCTATCCCAACCCGGTTGTGTGAGATTGGTCGATGACCAGCTTGAACTAAACGGTTGCGAGGACGACCGCCCTTCAATTTCCTGTTGTTGTAAGTGCAGCCCGTTTTGCAAAGCGACTAGACTAGGACTCGGAATGTAAGCTTCTTGCGCCCCTGCTGATAACTGGGAGGACCCCAGTGCTTGGGTGGCATTGAACCGATGAGGGGATACGTCATTGTTAGACAGCGAGGTGTTATTAGGTCCCCAGATACTCGAGCTTGTGTACAGGGGCGCATAGGTTTGGGGTGGTGCTGGAGAACCTTGCGACCCAAAACCAGGGGGTACCATTGGCGTCTGATATGGAACATGCTGAGGCGTACTTTGCAAATTGATTACGTTGGGATAGGTAGTCGAAGATTGCATTGGTCGCATAAATTCCGGCACTTGTGGCATTGCTGGCGGTGCTTCATAGGTGTCTGACTCTACCAGTTTTTCGACGCCTTCAACGATACGATTGAAGTTCGTAGAAGCCGAGATAGAAGCTGATTGAGAACCACCAAAGGCACTCCGGCCTTCCGTCGTCACATTTCTTCCACGCTGTGCATTGCGGATCTCATCTCTTTGAACGCTCGTTGACGAAATAGTAGGCTGAGGTCCTCGAGGGCTTGCATAGAACTGGGAAGGAAGTCCCTCCTCTTGGTAAATGAACATCTTGCGTTCATTTTCATCAACAAGAGTGATTGGGATTCGCTATTCAACAAATTAGTATGCGGCTAGCTACAAGTAACGATGGAGTACTTACATTGCTAATAACGAGATCCAGTCCATCGATAACGAATTCTCGGATTCGATATAGCATTTCAATATTAGGATGATTCCTCTCAATGCCTGGATCGAGCATTCTAGGCTTTGTCTTGCTAGCATTCTCTGATAGATAACGTCGGCTAGTTGCATCATTGATGAGCGGCTTAAAGCCAAGTGTCTCCTCATCTTCCTCTAGAAGATAATCAACTTCTGGAAGACTCGTGACATCAAAGGTTGATGCTAGCAATGTCAATGTATTGGCATAGATCTTCCAAAACTCCTGAATCTGTACTGCAAGAACTGTATCCTTGTCTTGCTTTTGTGCCGTCAATGAGACACAATTCGTCAGAAGCCACGAGCTGTAGTTTCGGAGAGCGGGCAAGACACGCCGTGCAACAACAGTGACTTTTTCCGATCCATGTTGAGATTCTTTGGATTCGGAATCTTCGGTTGCGAAGCGTTCAAGCTCAGCCAAAAGAATTTGAAGGAGCGTGAAAAAAGTTTTGACATTAATCCTCTGGAAGAATAGCTGTGCGTTATGAGTTGGTTCGCCTATAAGGTGTATCTTGATTAGTAACAGAATGGGATAAATCCAAGTCGAAGAATCCTACTTTTAGATCTAGTTTTGGCAAGCTCTTCCGCCGCGATATTTATCAGAACAAACTTCTGAAGAGTACCTTCAAGAGATCTCTCTTTCAGGTCAACTGCTAGCTGACTGAGTACCTCGTTTTCGAGCTCGTCGTGTTCCGGAAAGTCGAGCCCCTTGTAACATTGTGCATGTAGGTACACAAACCAAGGAGTCAACGCCTTTCCAGGGATACCAGCATCTTCCCGTGGGATAAGTTCTTTTCTCGCCCAAGCACTAAGAACTTTCTTAAACTCTATTTCCAAGTTCCCCTTGGAACCTGGACGGGGCTCTTGTGCTGACAGTGCTCGATATAAATGGTAGGTAGCTCTGAGGTGGTTGCCGTCGGCCAATGCAATCACCGCGAGCTGGTTGTGCGAAGCACCGGAAGCTGGATAGATGATACTTGCAAGATCGTAATAACCAATTGCAGGTCCCCAATTCCGTTCTTTACCCGATACAAGCTCTGTCTCACGATAGCGCGATAAATCGCCCAAGCGTATTAGAGTAGCGTGGCAGGATTGAAGTATCCTGCTACGCAAGTCAAGATCAGGGTTGGCCGGAGTTTCCACTGAGAGGTCTATTGTTCAATAAAGTGTCAGTCGGCAAGACCAATAGCCAGACAGAATAGTTTATATTACTTTCAAAGCTGAATTTCTTCGCGACCTTCTCCAACTCGGGAATTCCGGCATAATGCAACGCCAGATGTTGGATATACCCCCTGTAAAACTTCTGGCTCAATTTTATAAAGTCGAGATAATGCTTTTCCAGCTTTCGCTTCTCGACAGGTTTCTTTTTGCCTGCATCATCCCGAAACTGTAACGGCGCATCAATTCTTAGTTTCCTCCCCAACAAGAAACAGACCTCTCCGTAGTCGGTACTTACTCGCGCCAGAAGTTTGCGAAAACGAGCATTGATTTTGACATGCGCATCCCATAAGCGAGCTTCAGCATTTTCCGCCGCAGCGGCATCAAAATCGATGAATATAGCGTTGCGACATGTCGTACGGAACCTGGACAATAGGTCAGATTATCAGGGGGGACGTTTTCGTCAAGGAAAGTGAAGCGGTTACTGACTCCGCAAGGCAGTGGGCGATTTCTGCAAAGGTTGGCTCTTTGTCTGCGAGTGTCTTGAGAAGATCTTTTTCGGCTTGGACTGCGGTTCTATTCTGTGGAGTCAGTCAAGGTCACACCACCATTAAGATCATGAATCATCATGTCAAAACCTAAAAATTATTTCGAAAAAGGGGAACACGCACTGCCAAGCATCCTGAAATGCAGTCTCCATGCTCAAAAAGTTTGAGGAATAGGCGCGCGCATAACTTCAAAGATCAACCACGCCGTCATATAGCTGGCTTCGGATTATCGAGGAGCCAGTATCGTGTATGATCCATGAGCGATTCGCGGGGAGATGAATGTTTCTAGGATGAATAAATGAAGTAGAAAGAGGCCGACATTCAGGCCTCTGCAAACAGGATAACTCGGGATAGTTCACCTCTGACTGAGAGAAGAGAGATGAAAGTGTTCACCTTCTATTCAGATCAATTTTGGGGAAGGAGGAGCAAACAATAAAAACGCTGGCTGTGGAGGCTGTGCGCTGATTGGCTGAATTGTCTCCCACTGTGGCTGATAAACGCATGATAAATGTGGGATTGCTGTGGCTAGTATGATGTTTCATTGGATAAGATTGAGAGAATATGATTGGTGCGCAAATGGACTGCTGTGGCTGACATCAAACAATGCATATGACTTCACTCTCTCAATTTCCAAGAACACTTCAATCCTTCAATTTTTTGAAGGTCATGTAGACAGTATTGGTGGACGTTCAGAGGCCACGTGCAAAACATGGCGAAGCGGTCGAGAACAAATGACCAAACCTCGGATGCATCTCCCCTCCACCTCACAGAACCAGAGCAATCAACTTCACCACCTACCAAGATCACAGTCCCTTCACCAGATAACAGCAGCGAATCTCAACCCCAACAGCAGTGTCTCATGAAATGCTCATTACCACCTCACAAAGATACCCTCACGTTCTCATCTTATGACGATTATGAAGCTCACTACCTCAAATTTCATGTCAATCGCTGCTCGGAATGCGGCAAGAACTTTCCAACGCAGCATATATTAAATATCCATATTGAGGAGAATCATGATCCCCTAATTCTTGCTCGGCGAGATAGAGGAGAGAAGACTGTAAGTACTAACCGCTGTTCCTTCATGCATATGGGACTTCAAACTAAAATATTGTCCTAGTTCAGCTGCTTCGTAGAAGGCTGCGAAAGGAAATGCTCAACTCCCCAAAAGCGTCGTCGACATCTGATTGACAAGCACATGTTCCCCCGAGTAAGTCTGACTTCCAACCTACCATCAAAGTAAAACACACGTTGCTTGGCTACTTATATCTTCGGTTTTAAATGTAGAACTACAATTTCTTCATCGTCAACGACGGCATTGACAAACAAAATTCTCTATTACACACTTCACAAAATCACGGCCACCACCGTCGGCTATCACTACCTCCGCAATCACCGCTGGAAGGTCGATTACGGAATAGGAAAACTTCTGTATCTTTGGCTCCAGTGAATGATGGCGAAGGGTTAGATGAATCATCGAAAGAGCAGGGTATGGAAGTGGGTGATGATGAGATCGATGTCCTAGCTTCGTCCCTTTCGGCGCTGAGGTTTGTGCCGACGAGTGTGATTAAGAGGTTGGAGTTGGAGCGTAAGTAGATTCCT
Organism: Talaromyces stipitatus ATCC 10500; assembly: GCF_000003125.1. Lineage (NCBI taxonomy): Eukaryota > Fungi > Ascomycota > Eurotiomycetes > Eurotiales > Trichocomaceae > Talaromyces > Talaromyces stipitatus. Next base: position 864,305 of record NW_002990120.1, on the reverse strand, counting down.
CGGCCGAGGATGAAGTCGGGCTTTATAGCATAATAGCATATATAGATGGATGTTCAACTTTACGCTTACCGATGGTTCAGTCGTGTCTCACTGCCATAGACTTGCATTGCAAATGAAAAGTACATATATACTATATCCGAAAACAGAACCACGAGCTTCGTGACTCGTGGCAAAGCATACAATAGTACAAAAACAAACCATTCCAAAAGATGAAACAAGTGTACATTTCCTAGGCCGTTGATATCATTGATCGTCGTAGGGTAAGTGGAACGGGGGCATCAGGGTATCAAGAGTGTGTAAGGGAACTGACAACGGCCTAGTACTTGAAGAAATGATAGGAACCCCCCAATTCATAGTGTATAAACATCAGCCTTCCAAAAGATCAGCATAAGCCTGAAGGCTAGATCCTATCAAATCAACAATAGCCCAACTGGTATTCCCCTTGAACGTGCGTGCCCAAACACGCACAACGGCAACACTTAACCGTCTAACCTTGAATGGATCTTGAATGAAATCAAGATCGTTCCCATCATTTGACGAGGATACTACTGCCATATCAGTTTCATCCATCATGCTCTTAATCCATAAAAGTAGTTTTCGTTCATGGTCAGATAGTCTTTGCTCGTTTTGGGTTAATGGGATCGAAAGGAGCCATCTACTGAGGAGGAATGCGCATTCGAGACTGCAAAGTGAGTGCTGGATACTCCAAAAAAATGAATGTGTGCGCGCAACAAAGTCGATGCCGAGTCTGACGGGAATTGAAAGCGCGTGAGCCGAGTGGAGTAGAGCCATGATGAGTTTCGGGCTGCGCACAATGGGCGGAGAGTCTTGCAAGGCTCTTGCGATTTGAAGTGGATCTTGAGTCACTAGCCGTCGACATGGCCCTAAATCAAGATGAAGTCTGATATAAGCCAGTCCCAGAAGGGCGGTTGACGTAAAAGCAATAGGCCCTGCTGGATTTTGAGGGTCAATGCTTGACCCGGGCGTTCTTTTCCATCCTGCCTTCCATGCGTTCAATGCATTCTCCAATGCTGCTAGGTCCTCGGGACGAAGACTTGTGCCTGGCATAAGTGGTGCTGATATGCGTAGCTGACGAGCAAAGAATATCTGTTGAATGATGGCATGAATCAGGATATAATTCCCGAGTGGTGATATGGGGCATGGATTCGATGGTGGTGTTTTGAGAAAGAGTTTTGCGAAGGCCTCCTGAAAAGTGACAATCGGTTCATGCCGCGAGCGATATATCCGTCGCCATTGCGATGCATTATTAGCTTTCCAGATATCGTGGGCACACGGCATCCTCAAGTTCAGTTCCGAATTCATTATAAGCGGGGGAATGTTGTACATGATGGAATGAAGATTAAAGAAACAGTAAACAATTAGTTTTGTACGTCGGTTGCCCTCTAGCCGTGCCCACTCATCCCAGGCTAGGTTATCGGAGATCATGATCGAGTCTGATAATCCGTGTTCACGCACTAGCCTGGCCAGGGTACTTTGTAGAGCAAGGATTTCTCGAAGTAACTCTGGCTGTTTTTCCCATGATGCGAATACAGTCAAGAGCAAAAACGTTCGGATGACTTCCATATGAGCTTCGGACTCACCCATCATGTAGCTCATGGTATCCAGCTGATGAGGATATTTTTGGGTCTGAAAAGGGCTACCAGGGGTATTCGAAGGAGCAATAGAACTTCTTTGAGATGACATGCTGGGAATGTAGATATCCCATGTCGGCGTGGGAACTTGCTTCGCGTCTCTTCGTCGAATGCGTTCAAACAAGACTGCCTTGGCTGCATGAAACAGCTCTATTCCCCGACTGTTTTCGAATCTGTAATGGGATCCGGCAGCAGCAAGGGCCAAGGTGAGCTCCGGAAGACATCTAACTACAGACAGCGTCGGTACATGGATAAATGGAAGATGCTCGTTGAGCCCGTTGATATAGCCGGCAATGAAACGTGATAGAGCATGTCTAGAGGGTGGGATGAATCCACGGGGGAGAACATGTGCAAACTCTTCAAGTCTAGAGAGAAACAACTGCCGATCAGTGTTTGAAATATCCCATGCCGGACGGGGATTTGTAGGGTCATCGAGTAGACTGGCGCGTTCATCAGATTCCTGAGGTTCAGGTTGCAAGGATGGAAGTCTGGACCCGAAGTTGGAGAAAGATGGAGCTTCATCTGCAGATCCCCGCTGTTCACTGAGAATATCCGGATTCAGTCTTGGCTGCCCGTATTCTCGATTTGCCGTTTTGGAATCGAATTGGATGGAGTTGGATAATAACGGATCCGTCTCAACTGATGAAAAGACACCTGAATCCCAATCGGTTGATAAACCGACGCTCTCTAGAAAAACCGAGAAATCTTGAACTGGATCTCCGAGATCGGTAAGATCAAGAAAAGACGGCTCAACACTGTATGCATCGGAAATGCTTTTCTCTTGTATTGTAGGCTGTAACTGAGGAGAGGGTCCGGTTGGGAGATGTGGTTTGCGAATGGATTCCAGTGCTATTTCTTGTTGGTTTTCCAGAGCAACATGACTTGCGGCGTGTGAAAGAAGGTTGAGATCGTAGCCCCACGAGGGATTGAAGTGATTCGGCTCAATCAACGGTGCATGATGCACCTGTACCTCTGGCGGGGGCACCGGTGGAGGTGGAGGCGGTTGTTGCTGAATACTTATGGAGTCATGCATGTCCAGCATGCGAGACTCATGATGAGCCTGTGGGATCATGGAAGCCGGACTCAGCGGGACCGTCTGGTGGGAAGCTGTAGCATCGGTCCCGGACCGACGCTCCCCTCGATGAGCGGCCGCTTCGCCAGGATGCACTAAGCGCTCATGTCGGACAAGCAGGTCACTGTTTTATCTCGGGATTTAGTCATACAATGTCAGAGAGCATTAGGTTTCACAACAGGGAAAGCAATGGGTCCGGCCATACCTTCGAGCGAAAGACTTGGAACAAATATCACACGAGAAAGGCTTTTCTTTCGTGTCTATAGAAGCCACAAATGATGTTAGTAGGCTTACTCAGGCAATGGGACAGTTGTCCTCCAAAGACGCTGGGCGGGCGGGGGAGAACAGCAACAACTCACGAGTGCGGAGATGTCTTTGGAGATGTTCGAGCCGCGCAAATGAGCGATGACAGTATTCGCACGCTAATGACTTGCGATGGGCAGCAGAAGTCGTCTTCTTGCGCGGCTTTTCTGGAGAAGGCTGATCTGCTTCCATCGTCTCTGAAGATGACAGTAGCGAGAGCATGGATGGCAGATAGGAAGGTAATTGTTGTATGGGGAGATTTCAAGGCTTTAAGCGGGGAAAGAGAAAATCTGTGGGGTGAGGGGAGTCTACCTGCGTCAGCCTTGTTCTTTGGGTATATACGGTAGAGCCTCGTTATTACGAAAGGAACTCGTACTAATCTCTGCTAGAATTACTTTGATATGGTATAGAAGAGCATCGGAATTATTAATACCAAACTGGATTAATATACCGTAGTGTTCTTGATCTCTACATCAAACTCAATTGTTCGTTATAGCCATGTTCCGCTATGAAGCGGACTCTCGCTATAACGAATGGTTACAATCTCGGCGTTGCTTAAATGCGGCAACCCTAATTTGTTCGCTAGTACCCCGTATTCAAATAGCCTTATAGGCCCTGCACCCCCCAACATTTTCTGACAGATATGAATCGAGAAAACTCGCCTTGCCCCTGAAGAACGCACTTAACTAAAGATAGTCAACAGAAGTCAATTATGGGGCGAATACATGAATAGTCTTCTCTCAGCGTCCCAGCCCTTGCCAAAGTTCACACTGAAAGTACACGGATAACCACGTATAGTGATCACGGGGTATAGCATTCAGTATATTGATTTGGTCTGGTACTTGCCTGATACAAGACAGATGTTAGCAGGGATCAATTCTAGACAGCCAAAAGAAGAGGAAGGGGGCTTTACCAATCCGCCCTCCATTGAGGGTGTAGCGTAGTAGACAGATTCCTCATCCCAGCAGATCCCGCAGCCCACAATATCTTCTTCCTGGTAGAATCGACCAGTTTCCTTGGAGGACTCGGCACCGTCGGAAGACTCATAGATGTGGTCGTCATCATTGTGATAGCCGATAGGAAAATGGGTATCTCTGCTACCCCGAAAAGCCATGCATGGCTCCATGTCATTGTATTCAGAAGCTAAACCGATGCCAATAGTGGGAATATTGTTTGATTCCAGATTGTCGCGATGTAAAAGCTTGATCTCGAAGCACTGGCTGCCACTACCTCGAGGAGGAAATGGGTGGTCAGCGCGCACACTGACGGCAACCTGAGAACTTTCTTCTAGAGATCAGACTAAAGTCAGCAGGTAATCAATCTATCACTACTAATAGGTAGGAGAAGGGTCCATTACGGTATTCCACTTGCTTGGAGTCGGGAGAGAAGTTAAACTTGTTGGTGTTCGAATGCTTTAACAGCCAGTCTCCAGGGACAGTAAAGCGACTTGGAAGAAGAAAAGCAGAATTTGAGACTGGAAGCTTTTGAGACAAAGATATGGGTCTATTGTGCTGCACGTAAAAATGATGTAGCGTCCACTCATCGCTGTCGGCCTTTTTTATCAACTTCATCATATATACTGCCCCATCCGTCCTCCAAGGATACTCGGAGAGTTTGAAATTGGCAATCAAGGCCCGACTAAAGGCTATCCACGTTCAAGTCATGTAACTCCTCCATGTACTGTGGCGGCCGATGGGCCCGACAGAAGTAAAGAGACGTCCGACAATTTCCCGACAGCCTGTTTTATTATTAATCAACAAGTAACATAGTTAACTAGCGTTTTGCAACTTATAAATATTCTCTCGTAGTCCATGTCCATCAAGTCAGGAAAGCACTCACTCTGTTCAGCAAACAGCAAACGTAGCCACCGCTCACATATCAGCCAGCATGTCTCCCACTCAGAAAGCGATCGTCGTGTCAGAGCTCGGTAAACCCGTCACTCTGGTGAGCGACTGGCCTATTCCTGAACCAAGCGCTGGTCAGGTGCAGGTAAAAGTGGCCGTTGCCGGTCTCAACCCTCATGACCAGAAGAGCCGTGACTGGGGACTCTTCATTCTTCGAGATCTTACCCCGGTCCCAAAAGACTACTCAGGGGACACCGACCTCCCCTCCGTCCCTACCAACGACGTCGTCGGGAGGATCACAAAACTGGGTCCAGGAGTCACTGATCTTGCAATTGGCGATCGTATCGTGTATCAACCGTCATTCGCTCCGGGTTCGAAACAGAATGGCCTGCAAGAATATGCCCTCGCTGAGCTAGGGGCTCTGACTAAGATTCCGGATTCTATTACAGACGATGAAGCTGCTACGTTGCCTACCAACATCATTGCGCCTTTAGTGGCTCTGTTCGACGCGTTGCAGATCCCTGCACCGTGGTTGCCCGCTGCTAAGGACTTTGACTACGCCAACACGACAATTCTGATTGTTGGAGGTGGGTCAAACTGTGGCCAATTCGGTGTCCAACTCGCCAAGCTCGCAAACATTGGGCGCATAGTAGTAGTTGGTGGGGATGAGGCCAAGTTGAGGTCCTTTGGGGCCACTCATGTCATCGACCGCTATGCTGGGTACGAGATGGTACTAACCAAAATTCGTGATATAGTAGGCGACGATTTAGTGTACGCCTATGACTCTATCAATCCTGCAGAGGGCCAGTTGCTCGCGTTAAATGCACTATCAAGCAGCAAGAGAGGCGCACTGGCCCGACTCATACCTCGTGTCCCGGTTGACGAGTCGAAAGTCCTGGGGAAGAGAGCAGGATTCGATGTACGTGATGTCTTTGGCAGCTCGCAAGTGCATCCTGAACTCGCAGCCGGATTTTGGTCACGAGTTCCATCCTACCTCGAGTCTAGGCAAATCAAGCCACTAGCTTATGTCGTGAAGAGGGGATTAACGGCTGAGAACGTTAATGAGGTGCTAGACGCATATAGAGACGGAAAAAGTGTTGCAAAGACTCACATTCATCTGTAAGTAACCCAGTTGGATATCCAACTGCTAGGTCTCTAGGTAGCTGAATTCCAACTCCATGACTCCATGAACTAGTCACGCCATAGTATCTGAATTTGAATTCCACCACCTTTATGGAAGCTAGTAAAAGACATCATTTAATAATCATATGAAGTAACCCATTGGTGCTGAAGCCTGTCCAGATAGAGTTGGAGTTCATTCTCAGAGCTCTCTGGCCAAGGATAATCTCCATTATATGGCCGAGTACGCATATGCTTAATCGAAGCACGAACTACGTAAATGTAAATTGGAGACGTATTATTACTCCCATCTAAAGGCAGGATACTGTAATGCCATTTCGCCATATCGTTAACCATAGTCGTTGCAGTATCGAGTGCCGCTAGGGAACTCTTCTTCCATTCTTCTAGGGATCTCAAATTGACAAAAACGGCTTGTTGCGATATGCTCAAGACGTGCTCGTGTAATTTAAATAGTGTTCTGCATTTGGTTAGGATGTGATACTCGCGTCAAAGACGTGGAGATTTACCTGACCGTCACTGCTAACGCTGTGCAATATGCCGACCCTTTGCCTGGGATGAGGGCCAAGATATCAGCTAAAAATGACTGGATAGCCCTGTCTAGGCTTTCAAGCAGAGGTAGTCTGATGGTAAGATTTGGTATGACCAAGGCTTTTAAGACTTGGTCCAAGAGGCAAGAGGCTTGTGCAGCACGGCCGAAGCAGCCAATGCTTGTTATCGTCAAACGTGAGGCGGGAATATTAGGCATAGAATCTGGACTAAGGAGATCCCCAATATCAAGTTTTTGGCGGTCGATAGGTAGCTGTACGTCCCCAGAAGGAAGAATAGTAGCCATTGGCTGCTCATAGTCATCTATCTCACAAGCGAAAGCTCTAGCGCAAACAAGGTTTGTGTCAGTCCATCGATGCTTTGCCCAAATACATAGAAGTACTTACCGTTCAGAGATGACAATGCCCCACCACGTATTTGCAGCTTCTTCGGCTTCTAGTCTGGAGTCACCATCCATCATATTATGGGGTTTGCTTTTGTGGATACCAGCAGCATAGGCCATCCGCGCACAGCCCGCAATTGTGACCAATGCAACTTCTGGCCTTCCATTTGCATATTCATATGTAGCCAGCAAGAGGCTAGCCTGTATTAGAGAAATAGAAGGCTGCAAGCATCCCTGGACCTGTGCGAGAAGTGCCTTTGTGGCGAGATACAGAGACCGGCGGCCAATCGTGTCTCCGTCTCGCTGAGACAGTTTAGGATTGGGGAGGTATGCAATTAAGCAGACAGTTAGTAGTAGAATTGAGGAGTCAGCACTAGGTGGCGTTCCCATTCCAGTGAGGCTGCTCTGAAAGCGCTCACGGGAAATGATAGGCAGGTTGCCGTGCAAGTTTCGGAAATAGCGAGACGTGAGGTCGTCCATAAATTCACCAGACAAACGGATAATATTTTGAACCTCGAGGTGGACGCCATCCCTATATTATTTTCGTCAGTAATGGTCCAATGCTTTGGGAATTCGTTGCAGATTGCCTGGCTTTGGGCTAGGTACTGACAAGGACTCAAAGACCGGACGATATAGAGTAGTCTTTCTAGGAGTAGTTGCAGGCTCTGGAATGCTCGTCCGCGTCGGGCCATCAATAGTTTCGGCTGTCAGTATCTCACGGCGTATTGCTGTAGGTGTTGAGATGTCGGTGTTCGGGGTGCCATAAACACGCTGGCGAGTAACTGGGACGTAGCGACATTCAAGATCTTTTCTGTGCCCAATCGTAAGCATTGTTTGCGAGCATACAACCCGGACCTCAGTACTTACAGTATACAATAGTTACATGAAGGAAGGCCCTTGTTGCATTTCTTCTTACGAGTCTTGCAGGTGAGGCATGCTTGCTTAGGGCGGGTCCGATGGCTATCGGCCGCCATTGTTAGATCTCTACTGTACGAAGTAGAATTTGAGAAAGATCAATGTAAAAACCTGACTCCAGAGGTTATCACCAGCTATCGGCCCATTGGACTTGTCGGGTTTGGCGGATTCTGTCGGATTTCGTCGGATTTGATACGTAAAAGGAACTAGGGCTGCTCCCATATCATTTAGACAATCACGCATGTAGAAACCTAGGCATTATTAATCTTTCCGAAGGTTCTCTACGGTAGGATGTGCTTACATTGCTTTGTTATAATAATAGTTTCTTTCTATTTGAGCGAATTCATTTAATAGAAACGAAGCATTCCCGTCCAATAGAATGTAAGCACAGAACGACAAAGATGCACAGTAACAATCAGGCTAATATTAGTCGACACTTATATCGAACGGATAGCGTCAAGGATAATGCTTGCTGGATGTTCTGAACAATACCAGCTATATTGAAAAGTGAGCTGATGCCCCAGGCATCAATCAAGAAGTTGCTGAAGATACCAAGAATAAACACACTAACAGAGTGAAGAAACACGCTGCTGCAGGAACAGAACCAGGAAATTGACTTGCATAAAAGCTCTGTTGCAAAGATCGTAAAGGTCATCCCTTATCTGTATTGTCGACGACCGGAGTAACATAGGCGAACACGTCTACTGGCTGACTGACGAGTTTCAGATTGTTTCATGATGCCGCTCAGCATCCCGACTTGCGAAACATAGGTCAACCATCGCTGGACTGCTCACGGCACTTATATCGCATTGACAATGCTGTAAATAAAATGTTTATTCATGTTTCTGTTGTTCGATTATCATAATAATAGTCATTCAGTGGCATTGTTGTCGACGTTGCGGCAGTCTATCTGAGACCGGACGATGTTAGCCGTGCCCCTAACGAGCCAACCTTAATAATCGGTCCCAATATCAACCTCTTCACTACTCAACCCCTCCGTCCTTTTGATTTATACTTATAAAGTATCGCAATATTTTTACCGTCCTACTACCGTTACGAAGTCCTCCTCCGCTGTCGTTATATCAGAGTCGTCGGTTTTGCTACAGTTGGGTATACTGGTCGACTTCACGCCTAATCAGCGCGGGACAATATCTGTTCACAGTGACTTAAAAGCGATCGCGCATTATCGCACACTCCGTGAACCCATACGCTACCTTCTACAAACTGAAAATATTCGGTCCTCGTTCCTACCGTCTACTTCGTCGTCGTGGTGGTGGCCATGTTTCGTTCCCCGAGTTGACCTGGCGTTGGGTATAATAATCGTTTAATAGCATCATTTCGGTGTTGGAGTCACAGCATATAATCGAGCTTGCCTATGATCTACACACCAAAGACTTTTATCTATATCCTCGAGTCAATCATGTTGGCCTCCAAGCCTGCATACCAAACTTCGTTGGGTCATTCGACATCCCAAACGACCCCGTCATATCAGTCAACGAGCTTTCACAGAACCGGCTCATCGTCGATGACGAGCGATACTGGGATGTTTACCTCACCCACCGAGTCTGAGTTTTCAGTTAATCACGATGGATTGGATTCAGTCCGGTAGGAGACAATCTTTTACTATCAAGAATAAATAGTGGTTGGATGGCTGACTCGCTCGTTTATAGATCGTGGGATGAGAAAAAGCTTGCGGAGTGGCTTCATAGTATAAGGTGTGGACAATACGAGCCTTTATTTAAAGGTATACTTGCTGCTGCTCTTGTGCCTCAAAGACTCCATGCTAACAAGTCGCATAGCAAACAATTTCAACGGAGATAACTTGCTCGAGTGTGATCAAAAGATTCTTCAAGAAATCGGAATCAAGAAGATTGGTGACCGAGTCCGGATATTCGTCGCCATCAAGCAGCTTAGGAACAAAGCTCTCCTTAATCGTAAGAAAAAGAACAATACGGCAAGCTTAACAAAAGTATTCGATCTACCGCAAGTTTCTAACGAGGTATAGGACCCTCTTGCGGCCCTCGAAGCTACGACATATGCACCTTTGTCGAACGATGTATACTCATCGTCAGGGTCCCGTAATCCATTATCTTCAAAATGGTCACGCCAACTCGACTCTATAAGCGGGAGATCCAATTCTCGGCCCTCGTCTCCTCTGACGATGGACGACAGAACTCGACCACTCCGACACGCTACTAGTCCTCTAGAAGGCCCTCGTCGGGATGGAATACCTGGTTATCTCAGTCATCCGTCTTCCGCCGGATCAGGCTCTGGACGTCGCCCGATCACACCTGGCGATACTTCGCAAATGTCGCACTCGAGACAGAATCCTAGTATCGACGGTTATACTATAGGCTCTCTTCCTGCTAATTCTTATGTCATCCGAGTAATCTATACCGGCGGGCAGACGAAAGCCATGAATGTAAAAGGTTGCAAGAGCGCCGAGGAAATCATGCTTCTTGTGCTGAGAAAATTGCAACTCCCTGATTACCAACACCGGAATTATTGCTTCTATGTCTTGGACGGACTAGAGCCTGATCCGGCCAACTGCCGCCGGGTGACAGATTCCGAACTGATGAGAATTTGTGAGGGTTCTCAGAAGTCTGAACGTGGTCGCCTTATCCTAAGAAAGATACATACTGGCGAACCTGATGCCGATGAACTACGCCGTGCCGCCCAGTTAGCGCTTGATGAGAGTCAGGCTACTCACCTCAACGCTTTAAGTAGCTCCAACGTCCGCAACCAACTCAAGATCCAACAACTGACCGGGGAGCCTTGGCACAATATCAAGCAACCCATCTCTCCACTGACTTCGGAAAGATCGAGACATCTGTCAAATGATGAGCACGAAGCTTCGCCAACTTCTGCTAGCATGGAGCGCCCATCAGCATCAAAACTACGATCTTTCTTTGGTGCTCGACCTCCTAGTGAAATGATCATTCATGAACTAACCTCATATTTCCCGAGTCATCAACGAGAGGATATCGAGAAGACAATGCGTCTCTCTGTACGAAGATCTCAACGACTGAGCCGAGCCGCGAGTCGACTGAGTGTTGTCAGTAATATTAGCTTTGCATCAAGCTTGAAGGATGCACCTCCTATTCCTAGTATCGCTGACACATGGCTTACTGGGGGCCAATCAGCTCGCCCATCCCGACCTCTATCAGTTGCAAGATCTCATCTACCTCAGATCTCATATCGAGACTCGATCGCTTCGAGTTCTCTGCAGCCTCTTCAAGAAGAGTCGCCAATTGAACCGGATCGGAAGTCTTACATATCATTCGGAAGTGGATCCGAAGCTGTATCTGGTGATGCCAGCTCAACCCAAAGAAGCTTCCTTGACGAGACGTTGAGCGTCGCAGCCACTGATGGCGGTGGCTCTTTGAATGAGCGATTGAGCATGATCGTAGCGGAGGACGGCGAAGAAGAGGATACTGGTCTCGCAGACTTCTTGAATGGAGACAACTTCGCGGCCAAGAACTGGATGAAGGGTTCTCTGATTGGTGAAGGTTCTTTCGGAAGTGTCTTCCTTGCACTTCACGCAATTACCGGAGAGCTCATGGCAGTGAAACAAGTCGAACTACCTTCCGCCACAAAGGGGACGGAGTTTGACAAGAGGAAAAACACCATGGTTACCGCTCTAAAGCACGAGATTGAACTCTTACAAGGCTTGCACCATCCTAATATTGTCCAATATCTCGGTACCTCCGCAGACGACCATAACCTAAACATTTTCCTGGAATACGTCCCGGGTGGCTCCATCGCCGAAATGCTCAAACAGTACAACACCTTCCAAGAACCCCTCATCAAAAACTTTGTCCGCCAAATCCTTGCAGGATTATCTTACCTACACAGCCGTGACATCATCCACCGTGACATCAAGGGCGCCAACATCCTCGTCGACAACAAAGGAGGCATCAAAATCTCCGATTTCGGCATCTCAAAACGTGTCGAAGCATCCGCTATGCTGGGATCGAGTGCAGTCAGTGGGAAGGGCCACTTGCACCGCCCTTCCTTGCAAGGAAGTGTCTACTGGATGGCGCCCGAAGTCGTACGCCAAACAGCCCATACCAAAAAGGCAGATATCTGGAGTCTGGGCTGTCTTGTCGTGGAAATGTTTATTGGTGCTCACCCATTCCCCGATTGCAGTCAGTTACAAGCTATCTTTGCGATTGGTAATAATCAAGCTCGCCCCCCGGCACCAGAGCATGCTAGCAAGGAAGCTTGTGCGTTCTTGGATGTGACGTTTGAGATTAATCATGAAAAACGACCTAGTGCGGATGAGTTGTTGGAGTGTGAGTTTTTGGCGGTAAATGTTTGACCGTCGAAAGCATCTGTTGGGATGTAATTGAGCTCTGATATAATCTGTACGTATATAATTGTTTGTGCTTTGTTTTGGGTGCATGTCAACTGCCAGATGTCATTGTGCTTGGTTTTGGGTATGTTTTTCGGACAAGAAACGATGTAATGAGATTGGAATGATTTATATTTTCTCCTCTTGTCAAAGTTTGGATCAAAAAGACCAAAACACTGTATTCATACAAATATAACTATACTACATAGGAGAAGTAATGTAACGAACATCGATCTTATCCTCACCAACTCCTGACTGTGCGCTTTGTCTAGTTGGCTAAACGCCGAACACCTAATTAACGAATTTGCCATAAAATGGTATTCCGAGCGCACTCAGGAGAAGTCTTGCATCTTTATCAGTGGTTGCAGATGTGTGGAGAGTGATGTGACAACCAGGGATCATTTTGACAGGGTACCTGTGCGAAAGATTCATTAGTCCACAGTTCAAGGAAATCAAATGTGCAAGTGACTTACATGTCATAGTTGACCTCAATCTCCGGGAAAAGAGCCATCTCCTCCGGCTCCAAACCAAACGTAATATTCCCACTGCTATCACCACTACTTCCCTTGACACCTTTCCATTCCTTGATCTTGGGCAAAACGACATCCACCAATTTTCCCAAGAAATGATGCATGTCTTCACGATACAACTCAGCCTTGACAGCTACGGTATCACGACCAGGGACAATCCCCCATGGACCAACACTGGTCTTGGACTTGAACGTCTCAACACGAACGTTCGAAATAGCCTGAACAGCCATACCAGCAACATGAAGCCATTGCGAACCCTCCGTAGCAGCGTATTTCACATAACTATGAATCGTGATCCTCTCAACCTTGGGCAAGTTGCGGAATGTGATGGGTTTGCGCAAGAGGCGTAATACATCACCACCACGAGGCCCGCGCAAAGGTCGATTTTTGTGGTATGGGGAACTGTCGTCCCAGGATCGGAGACGGGGTGCTTTTGGGGGTGGTTGGAAACCGGGAGGTCGGTGCACGTAGCAGAGTGTTAGGATGTCGGAGGCAATGGTTGATTCGTAAGTTTGTTGTACGCGTGGGAGAGAGAAGGGGCCGGGAATGAATAGACGCGAAGATGGGTCTGCGGGAGGAGGAGGTCGGTGAGGGTGGAGAGGACCACGGTCGTATTTTGGTGATCGGAATTGATACCTATATTTCCAACAAAGTTAGTATCACATCACTGCCTTGACGATGTTGCGTGCAATCAATGATGACTCGGAAGTGAACATACCGACTGCGAGGTAACTTATTCTGTGCCTTTGCTCGTGCAACAGGGTTATATGATTTTATAACGGATTCAGGAACAGGCGTCGCCAAAGAAGATTCAGCTTCAACATCGACCGCGGCGGCAGCCTGTCCGAAGGCATTGCGTTTCGAGAAAGCGAACTGTTGATATTTATGAGGTTGTGACGGTCGGAGCAGCGCCCTTTGTAGGCACCTTGAAGGCTCGCGGGCAGCCATCGAGTCGTTGGTGAGGATCGATGGATGTTTGAGCCGAGATCATTCAATCGGAGTCCTTGAAAAATAATCGGGATAGGAAAGGTAAAGCGGATCGGACTGCATCACGTGATAAAATGGAGCAAAAAGGGGTAATATCCAATCAGAGATAGGGGGCCCACACGTGCCATTTACAGCCCTAACCTTGATCGATTTAGCCCTAATTTGCCGGCATGTCGCCTTAACCAAACCTCCCTGGCTTCGAGATGGCCTCGTCCGAGTACGGGATTCCGGCAACTTGAAGCTTATTTCATTCTTTAGATTTGATACTAATGGTTATTGAAGTCATCGATGGCCAGATGATGTTGCCGGTGCCACCACCACCAATAATTCATCGACCCCTAATTATGTCATATGGCATACTAGCCATGAATAAATTCCTTTCAGTCTATTGATTATTTGCCATTGTGAAGATTTGAATATTAATGCCGAGAAACAACTTTGAATCAAGTGATATCAACATTTGAAACCTTGGAAGAAACAAAAGAGGACATACCTAGGTACCAAGTGTGTAAAAATTAGGGTTGTGATCTAGCGACAGCCCCTTATTCCCAGCGACATCCTACGGAACTTAGTAGTTCTGATTGGACAATTTCCTTTTAAGCTTTACCATATTTAGTAATACGTCCTAGGGTTAGGGCTAAGTCCATCATACACTATCAATCGGCAGATTTCCTGCCAGTCGAATCATACAATATCTCAGTCAGTTAGGATACACAGCTCAGAAAAGGGATTGCACCTTGCTTGCCTGTTACTCATTTTCATACCTAGCCATAATGCTGACTGGGGCCACGGTCACGTCACTTGCTTCTTCTGGTCTGATTCTCGTTGGTCTTGTCGTCCCCATTATCACTAATTTCGCTATCCTTATTCTCGTGACTCTGGGTGCTGAGTTTACTGGTGTAACCAGAGCAACTAGCACATGTATGTAGACATGTAAAAACTTCCAAAACTCAAAGGTCTTGACAGTTTTATTCTTTATCATTTGCCTCACAAGATAGCCCCTAACCCTCGCTCTAGTTGAGGTCCAGGTGTGATGGGTGCCATTCACTAACTACCTGATGGCGCATATCAATGAGAAAACTAGGCATGAACAATGAGATTCTAGGTAGGGGGATGAGCCTCATATTTATTGGTCAACCCCTACCGGAACTACCACACATCTCCGTACAATAGCAAGTGCTAACTAGGAACAAGATGCTCTGAGCACATCGGGTGATATTCCTATATCTACAGGAGAGTGAGTAGGGAGAGTATGGAGCCCCTAGTTATAGTTTCAGCGCTGAACATGCTATGGCTTATTGCTGTTATGCTTGGAATACTCATAATGAAAATTGAGAGTTGCATTAGCAAGTATCTGGATATGGGACATGACATATCTCATGGCAATATAATTTGTAAAACTTACAGAGCCGTTACCTCAGGACCAGAGAAGTATCCCAAGTTCAGTGTTAAGCCGCTCGAGAACACAATCAAGGAACTAGTAGAGGAACACCTTGGTGACAGAGAGATGCTGTTGAGGTCCCAAGTACACACTGATACAGCACACAGCGATATCTCCCTTCCTCAGTCTAAAGTGCATGTTTTATAAAGTTAGTAAGCTGGCTGTGAGCTGATGAAGCTTTCTGGTTCGTCTGTACTAAACCCGAAAAAAGCAGTGCAACACCTGTCCGTCTGTTACGCAGCTATGAGAGCCTTGCTCTAGATGCAACAGAAGTTACCCAATTTGGAAATGTTGTAGAGCAACCTCCGCAGCCCTAACATTCTTGCTCCAATAAGGATGGGTAACCCCGAAGTGGCATACACGGACGGAAGATTATGGTTCAACAATCCTATTAGACAAGTACTTGATGAGATTAGCGATATCTGGCAATCTCGCAGAATTGGGTGCATTATTAGCATCGGTACTGGTGTCCCACCAGATCACGATGTTGGCTTATTACGGAAATTCTTTGAAGGGCTCTTGATCGACACAGAAATGAGAGTGGAAAAGTTCGAAAAAGAAATGGAGAGTATATATACGGCACTCAACAAAAGGTCTACTACCGCTTCAATGTCCAGCAAGGCATTGGAAAGATGGGATTAGATGAATTCAAAGAGCAGGATCGAATAAAGAAGGTAACAAAAGATTATTTGAAAGGTCAATCAGCCAGTCTTGACAGGTGCGCAGCGCAACTACTTGACGAGGCTAGTAAGCCTTATTTCGCCAAGAAGTTTGAATATCAACTGATACATACAGATGGAATCTATTGGCGAATGCCTGACCCTGGACCGGAAAAAGTCCTATCGTGTACCCAGAAGACAAGTACCAGATTATGTTGACCGTTTGACGTTGCAAGAGAAGCTTCAGTCAAGTGCTCCACGAGTCGTTGCAGAGAAAAACACCTAGCCAATTAATTATGTTCATACACGGCTTTGGTGGTTCTGGGGAATTACAATTAGTTCCAAACTATATCCAAAGTTTTAAAAAGGTCAATTCCGGAATTGCCTGGTTTTGACGCCCGCAATGAAGACTCTATTGAAAAGGGCATGAGCCAACTCCATGAGGAACTATTCGACGTCAAAGAGGAGCACCAGAGCATCTCAAATACCGACAAGGTGTCTAGAGTGAGAAATTGGTTCGATCAGCAACCAGGGATATATCTCTTTGTGTTCGATGGAGCAGACAGCATTGACAGCCCAGATTCATCAGACTATGTAGATCTCATGAAATTCATTCCACAGAATAAGTCTATGGAGGTTATTATCACTACACGCCAGTGGACCCCGAATCTTCAGAAAACCAGTTTTTCGTCCATAGAGGTTAGAGAAATGGATGATTACGACTCACCGAAGCTTTTTTAAAGAGCTCTAACTTGGACTATAACAGCATGCCTGGCTTTCAACAAAAAGCGGCAAAGGATATTGTTGAGAGACTCGGATGCCTTCACTTGCCCTTTTGATGACAGGATCTGTGATTTCCCAAAGAGACCCAATTCGCTACAATCTTGAACGATATCTAGAGGAAGAGGACAGTTACCGCAGTAGGATCTATCTTGAGTGAGAATCCCAGGCAATTGCTGAGCCAATATGGCTAAAGTCTACTGGCCAGCTGGGAGAGTTCACTCAGTGCTCTAAATAAGAATTCCGATATAGCCGTGAAGTTGCCTAACATATTAGCCTTCCTTGATACCGCAAACATTAGCACATCATTATTTTATATCGAACAACTCGGCGATCTCTTAATGGTTAAAAGGAAAGAAAACTCCGAGAGTATGAAGTCAAATGGGACTTCTCAGAAGTGTGGCGTTGAAATCTCTCAGATCAAGGTCGATGACGCATTTGCAATTTTGAGGTTCTTGCCATTCGTGCGTTGGAATTCAAATAAGTCATGCTATGTAGTGCATGCGCTTGTACATGGGCGAGCGATCGATGGAGTACACCAGGCAAATGTGCTTCAATTAGGGCTGTCGTTGGATTCTTGAAGAAGAAGCAAAGCCAACTTTCCAGCCCAAAGCAAAAGCATTGGGTGGCTTCGCATCAAATGGCTGTATTCAACATTGTTGCACGGATGATACTTGAGCATCGTTGTTCTGAACTGTTTGACGTCGTCTCGAATGATCAGCCTTCCTTCGCTCGATTTCTTGAGTATTTGGATCGCTGGTCGGCTCAAACACAAGTAGAAGACTTTATTGTAAAGCAGCGAAAGAATGTGCTTGGAGAGACTGACCGTGGCGCAGTCAATGCTAAGGCAAATTATGCAAAGGCACTCCACCGACAGGGGAAATTTGCGGACACCATAGCTCGACAACGGGAAGTCCTGGAAAGAGAAAACTTGACATGAAGGGCGATAATCCTGAGGTTATGAATGCAAAAAAGCGATCTTGCAACTACCCTAGGAGATCAGGACGAACTGGAGGAGGCAAGAAAGTTGGATCTTGAAGTCCTTTTAGAAGAGAAAGGAGAGCTTGAAAGATCGTGATGAAGCTACCATCTCAGCCACTGGTAATCTTGCAAATATCTACTTCAAACAGAAATAATATGCGGAACCTGCAGTTTGCAAAATGAATTCTTAGAAGAGAGAAAGAAAGTCCTTGAGGAAAACCATCCAGACATTCTCGAAGCTGTCTCTAGACTAGCAGACACTATGGTTGCGCAAAACGAGGTAGAAGAAGTGATATCCAAGCTAAAAACGAACATTGAAAGGAGAAAGTAATCTCTTGATCCCGGTCATCCAGGGATCATTAGAGACGCCAATAGTCTTGGATAATATCTGCTCCTTCAAGGAAAAGTATCAGAAGCTGAAGAGCTCCAAGCAGAAGCACTTCCTAAAATGTCGGAAGTTCTAGGTGACGACCATCCAGATACACTAGCAGCCAAAATTAAATATGCCGCAAGGTTATTGCTCAGGAAGGATCTGCCCGGAGCTGCGAGATTATGCGAAGAAGGCCTGAGCAAGATGGCACAATTGTTACCCTAGGATAACTTGCAAATCCGGAGCGCTTTGAATAGACTCACAATGCTACAATATAAAGGGGGTGCGTTAAACGATCCGGAGATTGCAGAGAAAGAGGCACATAAAAAGATGACAAAAATGATGGGCAACAAGTGCAGTGGCATTACGAAGGCTATGCTGGGACTTTCATACGTACTACAAATTCTAGACAGTTATCTGCAAGCGCAGGACGTTGAGAAGAACATGATTGAGAGGTCACAGAGTTTCTTAAACGAGCAAACAAGAAGGAGAAAACACACTTTCGGGGAGAAGGAACCTGAATCTAATTTCGCTGTAGAGAACTATACCAAGTTACTTGCAATGCTGGGGAGTTCTGGCGAAGCAGCAGCAAGTCAAAGGGAAGTTCTGGAGAAATGGCAATTAATATCGAGCAAAGAGGATCCTGCTGTTATTGAAAGTATGGGCGGCTTTGCAGACATACTCCAAGCACAGGAGTGCCCTTCTGAAGCTGAGCCAGTACGGAAAGAGGCTATTGAGAAAAGCAAAGAACTATCTGATGAAGGTGGAGTAATTGAAAACATGGAGTATCTTGCGGCAATCTTACTACAACAGGAAAAATTCCCAGATGCAGAAGAACCGCAACGAGAAGCCTTGAGGAAGCGGCAACTTTTATTAAGTGAAAAAGACTAATATCGTGGAAACCATGGAAAATCTTGCCCTTAGCTTTTCAAAGAGAAGGAAAATCCGCCGAAGCAGAATCCTCACGAGAAAGTATTTAGATTTGAGCGGACAATTATCGGATGAGAATGGAGTTGTGAATGGAGTTGTGAACCAGGATATTCTTACAAGAATTATGCACGAACAAGGTAGAATTCCAGAAGCAGAAAGGTACATCAGGCAAGTAGTCGAGGGCCAGGAAAAAGATGAAAGGATCAGATCCCCATGCCACTCCGGATGCGTCGGAGGGTCTCGCGGTAATTCTTCGAGACCAAGACAAACTTCCCGAGACAGAAAGAGTACAAAAAGAAGTTCTTGAGAAGAGGCGAGAATTGTCAGACGAAGATGATCCTGAAATGTTGAGTGCCATGGACATTCTAGCTGAAATCCTTCGACGACAAGGGAAATTCTCGGAAGCAGAGGGATTGCAGAGAGAGGCCTACGAAAAATGGAAAATGAAAGATGCGGATAGTGAAAATACCATTTCAAGCGGCTCCAGGTTTGCTGATATTCAATTTGGACAAGGAAATCATGAAGCACTCGGACTCCGTAAAGAGGTTACTGAGAAAAGGAAACGACTCCAGGATAAAGATGACTCTCTTCTTAAGGGCGGAGTAGAGCGCTCTGGAAAGGAACCATTTTAAAAGGGCCAAGACGAAGCTCCAGGAGACAGTAGAAAGATATTCTCCAAACAGGAGCAGGTCTCATGGGTAGTAACCAGTCGTGTGCGGTGCTCGAAGGGTACCAATATGCTTTATTGTGACTTCAAATATTTCTGGATTTTCCAAAATGGTTTATACTACTTACGTGGAAAGTTAGGCACATATTTTAATTGAGTACAATCTATTCTTCCCAACTCCAGGTATCAGTAATATTGGAACTACCTCGACTTCCCATCATCATAATACTCCGGATAAGACGTCTTATACCCCAAAATCCACCTCCCGTACCATGCCACACTCGACAACATCACACGACTAGCCACCTTACTCAAAAACTTCGACGGCAAAGGAACAGCCACGGGCGTATCAGCCTCATTCAAAAACACAAAAAGCTGAAACATACTCGGCGGCACACCCGCCTTTCGACAATCATCAAGATAACCAAAGAAATTTCGGAAAAACTTCTGTTCACTCTCTGCATCTTCCGGCGTGAGATTGACGTCGACAACCATGGGCTCTGTGGTTGATGCGTTGTGGATAGTGTGAAACACCGTTTTGGGGATGGAAGCTGTCTTTGGCGCATTGGGGTCTTTGGCTGATATCGTCATCCATGGTTTTTCGGGGTTTTCTTTGAAGAGATGGCATTCCCCTTCAACGATGGAGAAGTGTTCTGTTTGATTGATGTGCCAATGGAAAGGGGGAGTCATGATTGATGGTTTGGTGCTGTCGAAGGGAGGGTGTTGGTTTCGGAGTATGTATTTTGATCCGGCTTCGTTGAATTGGACGAATGATGTTCCATCTTCGTAGTAGATTGGATTGTCGTGAGCGCGGAATGTCTTTGGGGGAGTTGAGCCGCGGAGGAAGGTGAACATGTTGACGGTTGGTTTCAGATGATGGTTTGATTTGAGTGACTGCAATTGTCTGAGGTACTGTATAGACAAGAGACCAGAAAGCTGTTGAGATGCCTGTTACAATAATTACAACAATCCAAGATTGGGTAGATTCTGGAGATTTATACCTTAGATATGTACAAACAGCCCTAAGCGATCAGGGGAAAGTGAGGCTGACTATCTTGGTGGATATACGTACTTTTGTGGAGTGAAAATAGCTTTATGAAGCTGAAAATAATCTAACTACGTACCGTATGCAGTTATGAACTTTCTTCTTGAAGAATTTTATTGGTTATTCGGGTTCGGCATCAACTCGTATATAAGGGCTGATATTCAAAGCTGAAGCTTTTTTGTATGTTGATTACTGATCATGAAAATGGAGGAGGGTCATGTACCCTGTTTCGGGATAACCTCAAAGTAAACTGCTTGAAGATCATGGTTTAAGCTTAAGCATGTACGTACATAGTACACATAATGGTTTCAGTTCTATAAAGTGGTAGAATAGATCGTCAGGTCAATGTCAATAATAGCAGTCAGAAGTTAGGGCTAGAGTTTGGATGTGCGGAACGTTCCGCTGTTAACCCTAAGTAGGTTCCTCGGGTTCGGAAGTGTTTCATGACGAGCAATCGAATCAATTCCTCAGAATTGACCTCTAATACGACTCAAGTTGTATATCAATGCATTCTGTGCCTCAATAAGTGCAGAGGAGACGGCTTGAGGAGTAACCTAGGTGAACCATTCAGAAAAATACGGCAATGAAGGCCTCGAAAAATTCTGTTGTGCATGAAAATGTAGGATTGGAACGACGAGAATTGACTGGCGAAAGGATGGTTGCGTCCTCGCAGGAACAAGATATAAGACTGGGAAGGATATCCAAGTACTTATGTTTGTGGTCCTACGTAAACATAGCGAACTGACATCACGCTTTGTCCGAGATAGGTATGTCGTAGAGGTTCTTCCACAAGAAGCCGACGGAGAGAGAGAAAATCTCGCAGCCCACTGCCAACCCCCCTCTAGTTGCCTTGGCCATATGCAAGAACCACTACGACTATTCTTGGCACTCCGAGGAACGGCGACCACCTCATACGTTCATGAACCTAGATTCGCTAACCCGAAAACAAGTGGACTCACGATCTTATCAATCACTTTCTTAACAGATGCCATTCTCGGATCCTCCGTAGTGGCATGACCCGATTGATGCATGCATCCGGCATTATCCGTAGCTGATTGGCCAATGCCATCTCAGCACGTGCAAGGTGACTTTTTATCTGATCCGCTTTTGTGGGTCTGATTTGTCTTATCTGATCCGAATTTGACTGCCCACAGATCAAAAAGAACAAATCAACAATCAAGTCGTCGTAGATGATGGATATAGTATGTAATCTAGAGGTATCCGCTGTTCGGAGATGGATAATCTATTTATAGTGGGCGTTACCCAGTCGTCTCGACAAAAGCATTCCCTTTTTCTTTTAATTCTTTCTCTATGCTGTAGGTGTGGTTGGTGTTCATCCTCACGGAGCAATGGATCCAGTACTCAAAACCCCCGCTCTGTCAGAAGAGCAAGCACAATCCGAGTCAACAGAGAACAACAGCCAGACAGAAAAACAATCTACAAAACAGCCACCGCCGCTAATTGCAAAGTTGACTGCGATTCTGTTAATATCATGTATCAGTTTTGGGTCTCATTGGTATTCGAGCGTTACCAGTGCTATGAAAAGTACGCTCAAGAAGGTATTACTTGAACAAAACGCTCTTCAATGTAGAGATTTTGACGTTTTGTTAGCAATTACTCATCACAAATACGCAATTCTCTCTTCTAGAGGCAAGCGAGGACTTTATGGCGACAGTTCTTTTACCGTTCAGCGGGTTAATTACCGATCGATTCGGAGGAGCCAGTAAGTCTGCCTCTGTCTTTTGCCTGCATATCCGCTGAACGATTCCAGATATGATCGTATATGGCAATATAATATACACCCTGGGCTCAATCCTTGTTGCAGCCGCAGCGACAGTCGAATCATACAAATTCATGGTCGCTAGTCGCGTCATACTCGCCTTTGGCGATATTGCAACTCAGATTGCGCAGTATAAGATGTTTTCTTCTTGGTTTCCGCCAAGTAATGGGTTTGCGTCTACCGTGGGATTTGAGCTTGCTATTGGAAAGGCGAGTTTCTGGATCCTCCTGATAGTGATGATATGGTGCTGATGTCAATTAGTTAGGAGGCTTCGCAGGACAGTCAACGGCCAATATCATTGCCAAGGTAAGCGTAGCCATAACTCAGTTCTCTGATCAATATCTGACGTTGATTCAGAGAACCGGCCACTTCTACTGGACCTTCTGGGTCGCCGTCTTCATGAACCTATTCACAAACGCATCCACCGGCCTATTCTGGATTTTCAGTCGCTACTGCGAAAAGCGATATATCGGTCGACGCGACACAGCCACAAACGAAAATTTGACCGAAAAGAATAAAAACTTCGAGTTGAAGAAAGTGTTTGACCTTCCCTGGCCGTTTTGGAATGTCCTGTGTTTCTCTTTGTTCCAAACTAGTGTTGCTGTGGTGTTTAGTCAGAATTCGACTGAACTTGCTGAGAAGAGGTTCAATGTCGATTCGATCAGGGCTGGATGGTATAGTGCGTTGAGTAAATATATGGGTATGGGAATTGTCTCTTGCTGATTTAACGAGTGCTAATATATTCGTGGCATAGGATTCATTCTGGTCCCTTGTCTTGGAGTTTTCATTGATATATTTGGCAACAGGGCCACAGCCAGTAAGTTAAAATTTCCCGGTCATCACTTACCATGTGCTTACAATTTCAGTGTGCGTCTGTGGAATTGGGATGCTTCTTTGCATGTGTCTGGTCAATTTCGCCAATACATCCTCTGGTACAGCAGCGTCCTTTGGAATTTATGCTGTCGCTGTATCGCTAGGACCCGTATCAATCATAGATAGTATCCGGGCAGTCCTATATCATCAATCAGTTTTCGGATCCGCTTATTCATTGAAAGTCACCATG
Source organism: Talaromyces stipitatus ATCC 10500 (assembly GCF_000003125.1). Taxonomy (NCBI): domain Eukaryota; kingdom Fungi; phylum Ascomycota; class Eurotiomycetes; order Eurotiales; family Trichocomaceae; genus Talaromyces; species Talaromyces stipitatus. Next base: position 840,864 of record NW_002990120.1, on the reverse strand, counting down.
AACAATGCGTAAGCTCCCAATCCAATGCCTGGCAGAGTTTCATCGACACTAACGATATTAATGCAGAATGAATATAATCATCAGGATCATTACTGGCGCCCTTCAGGATGTAGATAATGATTCATACCGCCGAGCTGTCAGGGTCTATCTCTTCCAGGCTGCTGCCTCTGTCGCAGTCGGCTTGTCCCTGCTGATTGGCGCCTTCTTTACCGATTCTCTTGGCGTATTGCAGTGGACGAGAAAGTATCGTCTCAAGGAGGGTGGAGCCATCATCAATTCACTCAAGGAGAAGAGTTTGACGACGCACACGAGGAGAAACAAAAGAATCTCGATCGTGTGTTTCGCGGTGTTGTTCTTGCTCATTGTGGGCAGCTGGGTGGCATATATATGGGGAGCTGTGACAGGGCATAACAAATAAGACGTGTATTTAGACGAAATCCCGATTGGAAATAGAAGTATAGCATGTCTTGTTATGATGATCAAGTGTTGGCAAAGAAATCGCCGAAGGATGTCACAATAAGGGGTTGTGGCCAATCAGCGCTTCAGAAGAGCTGCTGTGGGTCTATCCTGGTGCTTGTAGTGATCGCTGCCTTAATTGTCAGGTATTATTAAGGCAACATCCGTAATGCAGATCAGATACATAGCTTAAATAGCTTGAACGACAACTCTTCTCTTCTAAGCGTCAAGGAAATATCTTGTTGTCTGTCATTTGCCACAATGACTCAAAACCCAGCTGCCTTCGTGACAGCAGTTCACGTGTATGCCAGCCAGCCAGTGAGATGCCCCGCCTCCGCAGTGTTGTCCTGAGCGCTGAACCCCCACTAATTTCTAGCTCACACTACCCAGGCCAAATGCTTATGTTATTGCTGACTAGCTGCTAGATTTACTGTCAGCCTAAAAGCATTTGATTTTGTTACTCAAGATATGCTCTATTATTGACAGACATGTTCTTTCTGTCAGATATTCGCTGCTCTATTTTGCTCCGCAAATTGGACTTTTGGAGCTGAACAAGTTTCTCTTGCAACCTTCGGAAGTCAGCACTACGGCCATCATAATGAGTGGTATTCAGCGATTCCTCACCAAGCGAGGGGAGAGGCACCGAAGATCTGGCAAGCACGAGAAAGAGGTGAGTTGCCCAAGCTGCGTGCTACTGTTGCCTCTAGTGCTGACAAGTAGACAGCCACAGCCAACCAATCCAGGTGTGCGCAGCTACCTCCGTGGCCTCGTCATCAAGAGTGAGTCCATTTCTGGTGACAATGGAGACGAGGCAAAGGTAAAATATTCTCCACTTCAGACTTAATCAGCTAAAAATTCATGATTGACTCGTGGACAGGTGAGAGCATTAGAAAGAAGACTCGCTTCGATCGGAATCCTAGACCTCAATACCGAACAAATCAATGGCGCGCTTACATCACCGTACGCGCAGGGTGATACGGAGAAGGCATTCGACCTGCTTATGATGATTGAAGATTCGATTGAAGGTATATTGCGTGACCATGACACATCTATAAAACTCGTCGGAGCAGTGAATCGCATGGGAGTTACATGCTACCTGGATGCACTTCTATTCGCAATGTTTGCTCGGCTAGACTTTTTCGAAGCTATTCTGTACCGACCCTTTACCGATAATAATGATCCACGGAGAAAACTGGTCATTCTTCTTCGGTTATGGGTGAATATGCTGAGATCTGGAAAACTCATTACAACGGATATTGTGGGTAACACGCTCATTTATCACTCGACGTTAGCTAATAGGATAGACCGAACATTTGCAAGAAGCACTGTCCGAATGCGGATGGCCAGAGGCCGCCAAACTTTGTCAGCAGGACGCGTCCGAGGCCTTCACTTTTATCACCGAGAAGTTAGAGCTCCCTCTGTTGACCTTGAAAATGGACATTTACCACACTGGAAAAGAAGACGTGGCGGACGATCACAAGTTTATCAATGAGAGACTGCTCGAGGTTGCAATTCCACCCGAGCACGAAGACGGCACCCCAATTACGTTAGAAGAATGTTTGGAGGCGTACTTCAACAACAAAATCGAAGTCAAGAGGTACCTAGAGAGACGTGGGACTGTCAATTCAATGAGATCGTTCGATTCAACCATGAAAGCGGCGACTGTACATGTTGAATCTGTAGAGGTGGGCTCAGCAGCTCCGTCTCCTATACGGACTGGGTCCCCAAAAATCGAATTTCCAATAACTGAGAAAGTTTCGGCCTCATCGACGCTAACGCGACGTCCAAGCATTGTCCAGGAGCGGTTTATTCCTGATAAGGATTCTTTCGACGATCTCGTTCATGGTCGAAAGAGGAAAGGAAGCTATCGCAAAGAGGTTATGATGCCAGCATGGCAATTTTTCAGTTTGATCCGTGCGTGCGGATGAATTGGCATTTTATAATCTTTTGCTAACAAGATTTTAGCATGGTACACGGATAATACCCCTATAAACGACGCCCAAGTTGCAGCCCATTTCTCTTCTAAGCGGCCGATCTTGGGCATGTGTTTGAAGCGATATAGTGTTCTACCCAACGGCAACGCTATCAGGTTGAACACCTTTATCGATATACCTACAGAGATAGGATTGCCGCATTTTATCCAGGATGATAAACTTGACGAGGATGGCCCGTTGTATGGCAACTTCAAACTTTCACTACAATCGGTTGTATGTCATCGAGGCAACTCGGTCGATTCGGGCCACTACGTCGCACTTGTACGGGGAACTGCTGCGAATATGTCTTCCACCTCACATAGCTCCGATACTAATTCAGTCTTGAGCGCCGGAAACTCTGAGCCGTGGATGAGATTCGATGACTTGGCAGCTGAGCGAATCACACGTGTCAACATCGAAGAAGCGCTAAAAGAAGAGTCGCCATACCTTCTATTCTATCAGATTGTGCCAATTGACGACAGTCTCACCGAGGAGAATCTAAGTGATAAACGAGTATCGTTCATCAGTGGATCGGAAGAGCTACATGATGACCCAGAGAAAGAGATTATAGTATCTACAACCCATCTAGAGCACTCCGCCGACCGAAATACATCCTCTTCAGCTCGTCTGAGTTTCGACCTGTCGAGCTTGCGTCCTACTTTAGATATCAGCGAGATTGACATGTCTTCAGAGGTCCAGGAAGGAACGATGATTGAGATTATGGACGGCCCACAGAATGGTCGTACCGGTCTCCGCGATGCCTTTACCACCCGTCGCTCCTTGTCTATACCTCGGCGAAGCAAAGAATCGCGCAGCCGTTCGCGCAGCCGAGGCGGAGATCAATCAGGAGAAAAGCGCCTCAGCGCCCTGTCAAGATTCACGTCCCGAATAAGCAAGGAAAAGGGTATAGACAGTCCGTCTACGACCACTGTTGATCAAGAAGGTCGACCGAAAACCGAAGACGGAACCATCCCGTCTATCGCTTACGATGAGACAGAGACCAAGCAACAGTTGAGAGGCCGGGATTCGACTCTCAGGCAGAGTAATGGCAAACAGCGCCAAAGGAAGGAGAAGAGCAACCCGGACAGGGAATGCCTTGTTATGTAAACAGCGGCGGTTAACGGTCTTTCCAATCATGATACCCTTTCTCGTGTGCTTCGTTTTTCATTTCCTTCCTATTTTTTGAGACTTCTTTGTGATACGAAACCCCCATCGGCCTGCAATTGTTCTGGTTCTTTTGGCGTCCTTGCATAGTCATTTGTTAGGGTATGTTTAGCATAGCGATGTTTCTGCATTCATTCTTCGCCAAGTACATAGATTATTGTACCCAATAACTGACTAACTATGAGATTTGGCTTAAATAATCTGCTGCGAGTTGTAACAAGAGTAACTGAGATGCGTCTGGCGTGGCCCCACTCGCCCGCAGCCCAGCAATCATCAGGAGCTCGAGCCTCACCAGATACAACAACATCATAGCTTGACATCGACCAGGCTGCACAATTAACCACCACGCGCCCAGACTTCTGAAGCTCCAACTTCACTCACACTATCCCCACCAAGTAATATCATGCAGCTCTGAGCTCTGGCGTACGCACCATGGTGCTAAATCAATCTAGCGGTTATGTTCCCCCGAGCAATGCGTCCGAAGCGCCTGATCCCTCACTACCCATCTTTGACGTGCGAGATGTCCAGCTTCGATTCTCAACGCCAGACTTTGTAGCTGCACAAGTGGCTAACAATGTTCTGGTACTGGCGCTTGCTACGGGGCGCATACTGCGCATAGATTTGGATAGCCCGGAAGATATCGATGGTAATCCGCCAGTAGTTCGCATGTTGTATGAGACTCAGCTAATAAAATATAAAAACACAGATATCGATCTTCCTAAGAAGTCCACGGAAACTGGAGTTATTCGTCGGATGTTCCTCGACCCTACCGCTTCGCATTTGATCGTCACCACAACGCTCGGCGATAATTACTACCTGCATACCCAATCACGTCAACCGAAGTTACTATCGCGCTTAAAGGGCTCGATTGAGAGTGTGGCCTGGAATCCTTCAGGACCGACTGCATCTACAAGAGAGATTCTGGTGGGGATCACAGATGGAAACGTGTATGAGGTATACATTGAACCGTCCACCGAGTTTTATCGTCGCGAGGAGAAATACGTCGCAAACGTTTATCGTGTCCCCGACACATCGATTACGGGTATATTCACCGATTTGATACCGGGAAAACCGGATCAGAGATATGTGATTATATCGACACCTACGAAGTTGTTGCATTTCCAGGGTCATGCCGGTCGGCATGGGAAGGAGGGTGTTTATGCTGAGTTATTTCAACGGAACACCCCCGCCGTGCAGGAGAATGCGAGAGCAACTAGATCGGCGCCGTCGTCGTTGGCGATTTCGCCGCGTCAGACGGATGAGCATCATGTTGACGGGCAGACATCAGAGCTGCGGTTTGCCTGGCTTTCGTCCACCGGCGTGCTCCAGGGGTTGTTGAATCATAATTCGTTGGATGGAAGCAAAATACTCGAAAAGGCTTCTATGATTCCCCGCGATGTATTCCCCGCAACAGAATCCGCGCGTGGCGGAAAGAAGCTCATCCAAGATCCCATAACGGCTATAACCCTTTCACAATGGCATGTTCTCGCTCTGGTCGAAGGACATGTAGTCGCCGTGAATGTGCTCAGCGGCGAAGTAGTGCATGACCAGGCCGTGCTCGAACCCGGACAGACGGCTCTCGGACTTGTCAGCGATCGTGTGAAGAACACATACTGGCTCTTTACTCCGAAAGAAATCTACGAGATTGTGGCATACGACGAAGACCGTGATGCATGGCATCATTTCCTACAAGAACAGAGATTTGACGAAGCGCTTCGATATGCACAGAGTGCGGCGCAACGAGATGCTATTGCTACGGCTTCTGGTGATTATCTTGCTAATAAAGGGAAATATCTGGAAGCATCTGCAGTATGGGGAAAGAGTAGCAAGAGCTTTGAGGAGGTGTGCTTGACGTTTATTAACGCGGGTGAACATGATGCCTTGCGCAAATATCTGCTCACGAAACTCGCGAGTTACAAGAAGTCGTATGTTATGCAGCGTACGATGATTGCGAGTTGGCTTATAGAAGTCTTTATGGCAAAGTTCAACTCACTTGATGATACGATTGCGACTAAGGCGGAACTCGCCGAAGGAACTAGCACAGGAGAATCAAAAGCGCAGCTTGAAAGCATCCGGGCCGAATTTGAGGATTTTGTGACGAAGTTTCAAGCTGATATGGATCAGAAGACAGTTTACGACATTATCAGCAGTCACGGACGTGAATCGGAGCTCCTTTTTTTTGCAAATGCAACCAACGACTACAATTATGTTCTATCCTACTGGATCCAACGAGAAAAGTGGGCGGAAGCATTGAATATACTTCAGAGACAAACTGATGCCGAGGTCTTCTACAAATACAGCACTGTACTCATGGTCCATGCTGCCGTTGGACTCGTGGATATCATGATTCGTCAAACACATCTGGATCCTGAACGTTTGATACCTGCTATGCTTAGTTATAACAACACAGTGAAACCGACTTTGAATCAAAATCAGGCGGTTCGATATCTGAATTTCATCATTGCGAATCATCCCCATCCTGCAGCGGCGGTGCATAATACCTTGATATCGATACATGCTTCCAGCTCTTCCGCCAACGAAGCAGCACTACTCAGTTATCTCGAATCACAACCCTCCGACTCACCTCCATACGACGCCGATTTTGCACTCAGGCTATGCATACAATACGAACGTGTTCAATCCTGCATCTACATCTACAGCTCCATGGGTCAATATCAACAAGCAGTCGAACTCGCCCTGAAATACAACGACATCGAATTCGCAGCCATCGTCGCCGACAGACCCGAAGGCGACGAGAAGCTCCGCAAAAAGCTATGGCTCCTCGTCGCGGAAAAAAAAATCCGCCAACAAGGCACAGGAATCAAAGACGCAATCGAATTCCTCCGCCGCTGTGAACTCCTTCGCATCGAAGATATGATTCCATTCTTCCCGGATTTCGTCGTAATCGACGACTTCAAAGATGAGATCTGCAAAGCCCTCGAAGAGTATTCAATCCACATCGATGAACTACGTCAGGAAATGGATACATCCGCTCAAACAGCAAGTCAGATCCGAGCTGAGATTACAGATCTAGACTGTCGATATGCTATCGTCGAACCCGGCGAGAAATGCTGGATTTGTTCCTTGCCGTTACTGAGTCGTCAGTTTTTTGTGTTCCCGTGTCAACATGCTTTTCATAGTGATTGTTTGGGTAAGGAGGTTCTGGAAGGTGCGGGTGGGAAGAAGAGGTATATACGCGATTTGCAGGCGCGGTTGAATAAGGGCAATTTGTCGGCGAGTAAAAGGGAGAAGATTATTGTGGAGTTGGATTCGTTGATTGCGGAGGCATGGTACGTTGAACTTACCTCTAATCATAGATTTCGGGAATGTTTGCTAATTGTCCGTCTAGTATATTATGTGGTGATCATGGAATCAGACAGATAGACAAGCCTTTTATCACGGATGCTGATAATCTGGATGAATGGCAGCTATGATTGTGCTTGTCCAGGTGATGTCTGTATATATCCTACTATGAGCCTTACTCTGGATTTCTTATGAATTTATTCAGCGAACTGCTATGATTTTTCTTACGAAGTTTGAGTCCTCTGTCATTGAACATTCTTCATCTCTGCAGATGTAGCCGGGCTACCTAGGGCTCTCGCCGTGGGGTATCCATCATATTCAGGCGACGCTCGACAACATTCGCCGCTTAGGATAGATTAATATCTATAGAGTACCCGTCCCTAAATTGAACTCCCGGGAATACTGACCCAGGCGACAGTAAAGCCCTAACCCCAACCCTATAGCCATATGCCTGGACTAGGCTAAACACAGGGTGGTACGTAAGTAAGTAGGCAGTGCAAAACCCCATAAACCCACAAGGTGGCAATCCGGGCTCCCGGGTGGTAAGACAGTCTCAAGTGGGAGTATGCGACGAAGATCCACTGGCTATGACCATCAACACATCAGACAAGAATGGAACGCGTGTCGCCGATATAATATGTAGTAGTGAATCTGGCTATCATTTAAGATTTGGCAGCGCTGCTCCGGAAGGATGTGCAAGAATGCAGGACGGAGATGATAAGTATATCAGCACATCAATTGATATGGTCCCATCCGATAGAGCACGGATATAGAATCCTCGATCATCCGGATGACCAGGAAGGGGTCGGTTGAGGCAAACGCGCCCCCTCCCTGTTGACGGAGTATTAGTAAAGGGCGCTATGGATGTTGTTTCAGGATTCCAGCGTGTTGTGATTTGTCTGTTGGCTTCTCAAACGGTATATCGGTGGGTCAATCAAGAGGCCTGAGTTAGCGCTGAATCTGTGTCAGAGAATTGGAATACTACTTACAGAGTACACATCGGTAGTGGCGGGTGTGCCTTAGCATATCTGTCTGCCCACCGCCCAATCAGACGCCGCCAAAGGAATGTACTGATAATGCTGGGATCATTTGCGATCCCCCTTCTTCCCTCTTAATCTACCCATCTGGCCCTTTTGAACCTTTTATTCCATTTTATCTATCTTGCTGATTGCCAGCGCTTCAATTGGGTGTCTATTGACAACCTGGTCGGTTGCTGTGTGCTCTCATTCCATAGGTATTTACGGTGCCTGTTGTGTTGACTCAATTGTGTGCCCTATCCTTTCCACGACTGCCGGTTGCTTGCTTCGATCGGTCTTGACAATATTCGCCTGTCTTTATTCGAAAACGACTCTTTATCCTTACTGGAACTCACAATCTTTTGTGCAGCACCTCACTCTCGTTCAGTAATCGCTTTCACCGTTTACCCCTCTCCTCGTGTCACGTACACCGACCCTAATTTCGACATCGTTACCGCAATCAAAAAGAGCCACATACTACCTCATTACGATGAATGTAAACAAGAAGCTAGATCGCTTCAAGCAATGGGCTGGCGAACGAATGGGAGGAGAAGTCAAGACCAATGTCTCTGACGACTTCAAAGCCTTGGAGACAGAGATGAACCTACGACACGATGGTTAGTCACTTCGATGAACGGGTGTATATCTGACCTAACAATCATTATTGCTAGGCATGGAGAAAATGCATCGGTCAATGACTGCATATGTCAAGGCGATCTCTAAGCGCAAGGAGGGAGACGATAAGGAAAAGACACTGCCTATCGCTCACCTAGGAAGTGTCATGATTCAACACGGCGAGGATTTCGATTCTCAGTCTGAGTTTGGTCGATCTTTGACCTGTATGTTTAACATGGTTACTGACTCGTGCTCACTGCTGACTGACTGCTCCCTGTAGTGACTGGAAAGGCCCACGAAAGACTCGCGCGTATTCAGGTATGATTTGGAAGCCTGCACGCTATAATCTCGATTCCTGACTGACTTCTCGCAGGAAAGCTACTCTGTCCAAGCCAGCACGAGCTGGCTCGAGGCTCTTGAACGAAGTCTGGCTTCTTTAAAGGAATATCAGGTATGATAATGCTGTTTTTATTATTGTCGCAGTTAACAGCGGCTAACTGGCATAGAATGCTCGTAAGAAATTAGAAAGCCGGCGCCTGGCCTACGACGCCTCCCTGGCAAAAATGCAAAAAGCCAAGAAAGAGGATTTCCGTGTGGAGGAGGAACTTCGCTCGCAGAAAGCCAAATATGAGGAGACGAATGACGATGTCTATCGCAGAATGATGGATATCCAAGATGCAGAAGGTGAAAACTTGGCGGATTTGACAGCTTTTATTGATGCGGAGCTCAACTACCACGAGCGTTCCCGTGAAGTATTGCTTCAGTTGAGGAACGAATTACCAACAGCGTGAGTGGCCGTCATAACAGCATGCACGAGATGATCATACTAATATTCTCGACAACAGAAATCCTCCGGCATCACATGCAAATAGCCATCGCCCTAGTCGAGCTCGCTCAAATACGGCCCATTCGTACCAAGAGAGGTATGAGCCAGTCGTGGAAGTAGCTCCACCGTCGCCTCCGCGTCCAACAATCAGATCGAGGCGATCTTCCACATTCTATCCGCAGAATGACGAGACGCCGCAAGCACGACCGGAGTATTCACGCCCGGCGTTCAACCGCGTCTCAACTTACGATGGTTCGACACACGAGTCGCCGTCTACTTATACCCCCAACCGCGTTCATAATGATCTTTCGATCCGAAGCGCCAGAACGAATCTGAGACCGGTCAGCAAAATTCATGAAGATTACCAGGACAGCTCGTCGTATGGAAATGTTAGCCCGTATGATGACAGATCGGAGTCGTCTGCTACCTCACAAGGCGGCTACTTTTCGCGCACGCCTAGCTCATCCGCCTTGAATTCTGTTTCGCCTGCTACGAAGAAAGGACCACCACCACCTCCTCCATCCCGAGCGACTAAACCTAAGCCTCCGCCTCCTCCCCCACCAGTAAAGCGCAATCTGATCGGAGCATAATGACGCATACGAAATGGTTTGAGCAACAAGTAGTGGGCTTTGCATTGGTTATTCTATTGTATTTGTATTTGTATTTTTGAGGTTTTAGGGATCCGCGGCTGGTACCATGATTGGATTCTTTATGATTTGTTCTGTTCTGTTATGCCTCAGCAACGATGGCGATTGATACACGATAACGTTCTTTGCGTAGTGTCATTCTGAGGGTCTGGAGTATAAAAGTTAGTTGTGTTGACATTCAATTGACCAATGAATCGGTCTCGTATCATTGATTATCCGTTTTGAGACTAAAGTAGACTAGTTCGTTGGTCACGCATCACATGATTGAGTTTCGTCCAAACATGGCTAGCGAGTCACGTGGCTCCACTGGCAAATCTTCGCCCTCTCCGGTTTCCCTTCGTTCGCAGCAAAGCAAAGCCAGGCTGGACCCCCGACCACCAAACTCCGTCGCGTCGTATCCCATCCATCACCATTTTTATCCGCCCAAAGCTTTGAACGCCCTCCCAACGCCATTTTCATTCCATCCAGGGCCCTTTGGCCCGTCCCTCACCGTCATTTTCCGCCGGCTTTGCTGGTAGGCGGTACTTCCCACTTTTCCTTTTACCAGCTGTGTCCTTATTTTGAGTGACAGAGTGACCAACCAACCAACCCACCCACCCGTCCATCTATCAAAGTCCTCCCAACGTCGCTACGGGGCGCATTTCATCCTTTGACAACGCTTTCGCATTCGCGCATATCATTTCGCGACCGATCCTTCGACTTCCCATTGATCCCATCCGTTAACCCGACGCGTTTTATTCGCTCGTCTCGCAGAAAATTTCCTATCAAACCGCCCTCGGCGGGCTCTCCGCCAAGTTTCAAACAAAAGAAAACATAAACATTTAGTCGCAATATGGCTTCCATTCAACAACAGACGCCCAATAATATGGGTGCTGCCAGTGCGAACTTCCCAGGCAATGTGGCTCTGCCAGCTGATCTCACACCTGCTCGTTTGCAAGAAGTCTACCAGGTAAACTATCTAATACTTTTTCCCACTTTACTTAGTTCATACTGATAGCCAATGATTAGAAATTCCGTGAAATGCAACGGTCTGGTGTGCGCCATGACGACCCTGAGTATATCAAGGCGCATAACATCCTGTCGGCTGTGCAGAAACAACAGGCCTACGCTAAGCAGAGGTATCAGCAGCAACAGCTACAACAACAACAACAACAACAACAAGCTAATGGGAACAATGCGGACGTTGCTAATGGTGTGAATGGTAAGTCATTTCACGAGCTGTGAGTATCATGAATGTAAGTCTCATTGTCATTAGGTCGATCTGCCTCTGTATCCTCATCGAATGGAGCCCAAGTCCCAAATGCAGTGGGCGAAAGCCAACAACAACCTGGCCAGGCCGCGCAGGCTGGCCCGGCGAAGAAACTGGCAACACCAGCGGGAAGCTTTTCGCTTGAACAGTTGACCATTCTACGAAACCAGATCCACGCTTTCAAGCTACTTACGAAGAATTTGCCAGTACCCATATCTCTTCAGAGACAGCTCTTCGGTGCAAATAAACGGCAAACAGTGTCCCCTGTCACCAACGTCTCGACCGCTGAAGCCGTGATTGAAGCTGCTACCGAATCTCAGGGAGAAAAGTCGACTGAACCTCCCGAGAAGGAAGCTGAGACTTTCAATTTCTACGAGAAGATGCAGTCGCCTTATGAGTTGTTTCCCAAAACTATCAGCTATGCCGACCATGCGAACAGAGCGAATCGCGTTCGCATCCCGAGTATTTTCCCTACTGGAATTGATTTGGAGAGAGTGCGTGAGGATAGAGAGTTGCTCATTTACAACAAGATTAATGCTCGAAAAGCAGAGCTTGCGAAACTTCCTGCAAATCTTGGCGTCTGGGATGTGAAAAGCGGTGATACTGCCGCACCTGATGACTCTTTGAAACTTAAAGCATTGATTGAGTATAAAATGCTTCACCTTCTGCCGAAGCAGCGCAAATTCCGTCAACAAATTCAGCAGGAAATGTTCCATTACGACAACCTGGGAATGACGGGAAATCGTTCTATACACCGTCGCATGAAGAAACAGACGTTACGGGAAGCCAAAATCACCGAGAAACTTGAGAAGCAACAGCGTGACGCTCGTGAAAATCGTGACAAGAGGAAGCAAGGCGAGAAGATACAAGCAATCTTAACACGCGGTCAAGAAGTTTTGCAGAATGGTGCCCAACAGCGCGCTCGCCTGCAGAAATTAGGTCGGGTCATGCTTCAACAACACCAGTATATGGAGCGTGAAGAGCAGAAACGTGTTGAACGTACTGCTAAGCAACGTCTGCAAGCCCTTAAAGCTAACGATGAGGAGACTTATCTCAAACTTCTAGGTCAAGCCAAGGATTCACGTATTTCTCATTTGCTCAAGCAGACCGATGGTTTCTTGAAACAGCTTGCTTCATCTGTCAAAGAGCAGCAACGCAGCCAAGCAGAACGGTATGGAGGCGACCAGCAATTTGAAGAAGAGGAAGAATCTGAAGAGGAGTACGATACCGACGAAGAAGGCGGAGGTCGCAAGATCGATTACTACGCTGTGGCTCATCGGATCAAAGAAGAGGTTACTGTGCAACCAAGCATCTTGGTTGGCGGAACGCTTAAAGAGTATCAGTTGAAAGGTCTCCAATGGATGATTTCACTCTACAACAACAACCTCAACGGTATTCTTGCCGACGAGATGGGTCTCGGTAAGACCATTCAGACGATCAGTTTGATCACGTATTTGATCGAAGTCAAGAAGAACAGTGGACCTTTCCTGGTCATTGTTCCTTTGAGTACACTCACAAACTGGCATCTTGAGTTTGACAAATGGGCACCATCAGTCACAAAAGTCGTTTATAAGGGACCCCCAGCCGTTCGTAAGCAGCAACAACAGACTATTCGCTATGGTCAATTCCAGGTTCTACTTACCACATATGAGTATATCATCAAAGACCGCCCACTGCTGAGCAAAATCAAGTGGCAGCACATGATTGTCGATGAAGGTCATCGTATGAAGAACGCTCAGTCAAAGCTAAGCAGCACTTTGACCCAATACTACAACACCCGCTATCGCCTAATCTTGACAGGAACCCCTCTTCAAAACAATCTGCCCGAATTGTGGGCTTTGCTGAACTTCGTCTTGCCAAGCATTTTCAAGTCTGTGAAGTCTTTTGATGAATGGTTTAACACACCTTTCGCCAATACAGGTAATCAAGACCGGATAGACTTGACCGAAGAAGAGCAGCTGCTCGTCATTCGTCGTCTTCATAAGGTCCTCCGTCCTTTCTTGCTCAGACGTTTGAAGAAGGATGTCGAGAAGGACTTACCCGACAAGCAGGAGCGCGTTATCAAATGTCGTTCATCTGCTTTGCAGGCCAAGCTCTACAAACAACTCCTTACCCACAACAAGATGGTCGTCAGCGATGGCAAGGGAGGAAAGATTGGCATGCGCGGTCTAAGCAATATGCTCATGCAAATGCGAAAGCTTTGCAACCATCCCTTTGTCTTCGAACCGGTTGAGGATCAAATGAACCCAGGTCGGGGAACTAATGACCTTATCTGGCGTACGGCAGGAAAGTTCGAACTTCTTGATCGTGTCTTGCCAAAATTCAAAGCTACTGGGCATCGTGTGTTGCTGTTCTTCCAGATGACTCAGATTATGAACATCATGGAGGACTTTTTGCGATTCCGTGGTCTCAAATATCTCCGCCTGGACGGTTCCACGAAGTCCGATGATCGTTCTGAGCTACTGAAACTGTTCAATGCTCCCAACTCTGATTATTTCTGCTTCTTGCTCTCCACTCGTGCTGGTGGTCTGGGTTTGAACTTGCAGACTGCTGATACGGTCATCATTTACGATTCTGATTGGAATCCTCATCAGGATTTGCAAGCTCAAGATCGTGCCCATCGTATCGGTCAAAAGAACGAAGTGCGAATTCTCCGTTTGATCACGTCTAACTCGGTTGAAGAGAAGATTCTCGGACGTGCTCAGTTCAAATTGGACATGGATGGTAAAGTCATTCAAGCCGGTAAATTCGATAACAAATCTACAAATGAAGAACGAGAAGCTCTCCTTCGTACTTTACTTGAGAGTGCGGAAGCTGGTGACCAGCTCAATGACCAGGACGAGATGGATGATGACGATTTGAATGAGATCATGGCACGGTCTGACGAGGAACTGATCATTTTCCAAAAGATTGACCAAGAGCGTGCTAGGACTGACCAGTATGGTCCAGGTCATCGGTATCCACGGCTTATGGGTGAAGACGAGTTGCCAGATATCTATCTTGCAGAAGATATCCCTAGTGCCAAGGCTGAAGTTGAGGAAGTCACTGGTCGTGGAGCGCGTGAACGTAAGGTCACGCGCTACGATGACGGGCTTACAGAGGATCAATGGCTTATGGCTCTTGATGCCGACGATGATACTATTGAAGATGCCATTGCCCGTAAAGACGCAAGGGTTGAGCGAAGACGTTCCAACAAGGAGAAACGTGCACGCAAAGCAAGTGGTATGGAGTCATCGCCTGAACCATCTCGCGAGAGCTCTGAGACGCCTCAAGTCAAGAGACGGCGCAAAGGACTACAGGGCAAACGCAAAGCAGACGATTCCATTGAAGACACGCCAGCTATCAAGCGCAAGAGGGGAAAACCTCCCAAAGTCGTTGATACTCTTAGCAGCGATGACCGGGCTGCTTTGCAGAATATTTTAGACAGTGTCTATCAGACATTGACTGATCTTGAGCAAGAGATTCCCCCTGATGACAAAGACGCCGACGAGGAGCCTATGACGAGATCTATCATAGAGCCTTTCATGAAGCCACCTCCAAAGATGCACTATCCTGACTACTACATGATCATCAAAAACCCCATTGCCATGGAAATGATAAGGAAGAAGATCAATCGGGAAGAATACCAGAGTCTGAAGGAATTCAGAGCAGATATTCACCTCCTATGTCAGAATGCTAGGACATATAACGAGGACACCAGTATTTTGTTCGCAGATGCCAATCTGATCGAGGTAAGTTTACTTGTACTAATATTGGAAGTTCAACTACTAACGCCGCGCAGAGCACATGTGTAGCGGAACTGAAGAAATTAACGACCGAATACCCTCAATTCGCCGACTTTGATGACAGAGACGAAGGCACATCTTCCGCCGCAGATGGTGTTTCTACAACGGACGCTCTTGGCGCTGATACTCCGTCTGCGCAGCCAAAACTCAAACTCACATTCAACAGTAATCGAAATAGTGCAGGACCAGCCAATGGCGATGGTGCCAGTGATGACGACGAGTGATTAGAACACACCAACAAATCTTGTCCCGAGCCCTAGCATTTGACATGAAAGACATTGCTTTTGATGAAACAAAGACAATAAATGAGTTTCTGCTTTCTTGACTGCTATTTTGTGCCATAAATACATTCCGTTTCTTCCTGTTTCTGTTTTCCAGATCATAATTTGATTGTGGTCCTCGGATACGGCGTTTGATGTTTGTATGCGCGCTTCCTGGTATACTGGTGGAATTCCCTTTTTTTTTTCTCTTTTCCATTTCAACGATGGCATGTTTCAGTTTTTCAAATCTTTTTTTTACTCTTTCTTCTTAACTTTC